>NC_138234.1:36763243-36924983 GCF_964197995.2 Scardinius erythrophthalmus
CAATCAACCTAAATACGTTCATTTATTCCAATAAAACTAGCTTTATGGTTTAAATAAGAGAGAAAGAACATTTGCATGTTCCCAATGTTTACTGTAACACCTTTGAATCTCGAGTTTGATTGTAAGTCTCATTCTCAGTGATGATTCTTCTCATTAGTGTTTGGGGGAAACATGCTTAATTATCATTCAGAAATTGGCTTAATTTTCTTTAAGCGTTTACTTCTTATTTCTTATTATTGATCTAGACATGTTCTTATGGAAGTTATTTCTGCTACAGAATAAAAATAGAAAAAATGTAACAGTTTATATCACGATTCAGACTTTTTTTATCTCAGAATTGTGAGTTTATATCTTGCAGTTGCACTGTTTATATCTCGAAATTCTCATTTCTGCAATTCAGGGTTTTTTGGGGGTACGTTTACACAACAATGGTGTACTAAAAATGTACGATTTTTCTTTTGTGTTTTTCGCGTACAGACGACAATGTTGTCAAAACAATCCCCGGTCACACGGATCCGTGAAAACGACTAAAAACGCTGTATTATTCATGCCAGGCCAGTAGGTGGCGATGTTACTTTGCAAAGAAACTGTCTATAGACTGAACACGTGATACACATGCGCATGACGTCAGCATTTTCACAAATTCACGTTTCTGTAGTTTAAATGGAGATGATAATGGTATCGTTTTCAAAAACTTGCACTTTGAAATCGGTTTTCATTCGTCCGAACGAGCAAAACGAATAAAATTCGTTTTTAGTTGAAAGCGGTGTCGTGTAACCTGACCTGATGCAGAATTTCAGAGAAAAAAGTCTGAATTTTGAGCTATAAACTCACATTTGCAATGAAACATACCTAATTTTTTTGACTGCAAGCATTTCTTTTCGTGAGATTCACCCAGACTCTCTCTCTGTGTGTTAAATGTACAAACACGCCTGTTAAACATGATCCGAGAGCCCGACTTACACGACACCATTAATGCGTTTCTGCTCTCAGTGTGATCCTTCTGAACACAAACACAGTCATAATCATATCTACCCAACATCAGTTACAACACAAACACGTTTGTCTTCCTCTAATGCTTTGATTGACACATGCTTGCTCATTTGTTCACAGGCTAAACACTTTGGTATTGTTCTTAGACTCGTGGTGATTTCTGACACCTAAAAAGTGAAACTAGAGGAAGAGGCTGATTGAATATATAATATAATATCTATATTTGTGTAAAACAGTCTTTAGTGTGGCGTGTGGGCCTAGAGCCAGGTGAGGTAGGGCTCGCTCTTGTTCAGGACCGACTCCACGTCGTTGAGGATGGGCATGAGGTCGGCCCCCTCCAGGGTGCCCAGGTCCACGTTGGTGCCGGGCATGGAGTCCAGGAAATCTGGGAAGCGGCTCTGCTGGGGAACGTTCATACTGACCGGCACGTTCATGTTCTCACCTGCACACCGCAAGACAGGAGCTCAGTGAGAAATGCACATTCACACCCTTTACACATGCAGTGTAAAGTTTTTGTTTTGTTTTTGTGTGTGTCATTTAATTAGATACTGTGTAAGAATTTCTCAATGGCGTGTACTAATAACATCACGCAGCGTTGTGTTTGCGTCACCTGTGTCCATCTCCTCCATGTTGTTCAGGAAGTCCTCAGGAGTGGTGGGAATACTGTAGCATCCCAGTCCGAGTCCACTGTCCGTGCTCTGCTCTCGGGAGTGATACGGCCCACTGCACACACACACACACACACACACACACACACACACACACTCTTTAACACAGCGTCACACAGGAGAAGCTCATCTCCACAGGAGAGGGTGAGGAGGACACCTGCCTGTTGAGGAAGGGGTCCGAGCTGTTGGTGGGCATGCTGGCCTGCGTCATGACCGGAGAGCTGATGGCTGGAGCCACGGGGGCCATGTTATCAGAGTCCATGGGCAGCTGTCGGAGCGCCACCTCCTGGAGAAACACACACACACACTGTAACCCTGACAAACACTAACATGAGGAACTCAAACACAGAGGAAGAGCTAACATTTAAAATCTGTGCTCATAAAACTGCTTTACTGCCTGTATTATAATAAACTAAATATACCTTGTATTTCCAGTTATTAATGCTGGTGTGAGTCTCAGGAACATACATTTATTATATAATGCATCCAACAACTCAAACTAGTTAAATCTATATAAAATCGCAGTTGTTAAAGACATTTATGAGTTGGGCTGGTGCTTTCTAGTGGAAGCTACTGTATATTGTGGAGTGATTAAGTCTTTAATATTTTCCTATTCATATGAAAATATGAATAAAAGAATATTAAATTCAATAGACAGTGTATCAATACATCCTACTAGAAAATTGATTTACACACACAAACTCACTCACGGCAACATTTACAATTTTTGTTTGTTGAAATGCCAAAATTACTAAACATAAAACTGAAATTTTAATTTTAATATATAATACATTTGTTAGTAATACTTAATAGTTTACTTAATTCGTTATTTTTATGTTACTTATTTTTGTATGCATAATTCTTTATTGTAAAAACACTAAGCAAAAGCTTCATACAGTTGCCGTGCCAACAGCCAAAACACAAGATGTAAATAACATGTTATCATGACTTACCATGAATTATCCAAATTTACAACTTTATTACCATGACAACATAACAGGTAAACCCATAAGGTGACTGGATTATTTGAGCTTTAAATAGTTTAAATCCTTTTTTACAGTTTTAACAATGAGTTTGATCTGAGGAATTAGTGTAAATGCTTTTCTAAAACGATCATCTTCACAGTGAAGCGTTTAAGTGCACTGGCCAGAGCTCAGGCTGTTTATATATAGAGATTCAGGGTGGAGTGCTTTTGCAAAAACAGCTGCAAGAATCCAGTCCAGCGGAGCCGTGGAACACATCCAGGACCAGAAACCAATGCCCGACGAGTCCACAAACATGCAAACTGCCTGTGTTCTCACACAGAAAGCATGTCCATGATCAGAAACTGAGTGAATAGAGCCAGGACTGTTGGATGTAAACACATGCTGTGTGAGGTCTGTCTGCTGCTTTACTCGTGCTCGTTTCAATCATTCCTATAAACCTGAGCTTGAGTTATGATGCGGCCCGAGCGCGTGCACCACTAGGGGGCGTCAGAGTTCACATCAGAGCTTCCCGGCCTCTCTCTAAGCTGACCCTGGTGTTTAGTCGGAGAGTCATATTTCATTCCCCATTTCACCTTTTTGGAAAAGGCGCTTCTTATCAAAGACTATAGAATTACATAAGACGCGTCACTCGTATTGTTTTGAATGGGGAAAGGTGCAACGCTCAATATGACGGAATGAGTCCCGCCTTCTAAATAAGAGCCAATCGCTGATTGGGTAAAGTCATTGCATCACTGCAGTCAGACGTGTTTCCACTGCACATGCTTGATATAGCCAGAAAAATGTTGTTTTCTGTCATTATTTGAGCGTTTAGAAACAAAATGTATGAGACAGTTGCTGTCAGATTTCATTGGTGATTTCAAATATGAAATTTAATCGTAAGCTTGGCGAACAGTTTGAGAATAGAGTTTCTTTGCTGCACTCGCATGATCATGAGGCGTTTCAAAGATGGCTGATGAGTGACATGACTTGTCTTAAAGGGACTTTTTTTCTTATACACTGTAAAAAATTATATGATCAATAAGTTATGGCAACATATGTTTTTAAATGACTTCACCATCAAGATAATGCAAGCAACTTCACATTTTTATAAGTTATACTAGATTCAAATTGATTTTTTAAGTCAGTTTAATATAATTTAAGTTGAAACGACTTAGATAGGGACATTTATTATAGTTGATTTAAGGCCGCAACTGAATCAAAGTTTTACCCCCGGTTTCACAGTCTCAAACTGAAATGCATGTTTAAGCTGTTTAACCTGAAAGCAACTTGTAATGATATATCTTAAAATCTGTCCGTGTCATTGTTTTGTTTGATGTACATGTTTTGTTTCAAAAGCCCTAATTGATCTAAGGCCTAATCCTGGCTTAATCTAAGCCCCGTCTGTGAAACCAGGCACATTAACATTCACATTTCTATAATCAGTTCCACTAAAACCAGCTCTTCCGAGAGCTCAGGTGACACCTGGTGGGGTTTGAGGCGTCCAGAGGAATACACAGGTCAACACAGCACTGTGAGAGAGGACTGTTCTCCCTGTATCCAGCAGACACTCACCTGTCTCAGGAGCTCCTCCTGTCTCCTCTGGATGCGCTCTCGCTCCATCTGGATGCGCTGGAGCCTCATCTTCTGCTGGTGCTGCTGGGCGCTCATGTTCATCATGGGCTGAGAGCTCTGCTGCTGCTGGGAGCCCTGGGCCTGGACCTGAGCCTGGGCTTGAGCCTGAGCTTGGGCTTGGGCCTGAGCCTGGGCCTGGGCCTGCTGCTGCTGGAGGTGCTGCTGATGGGCCTGCTGGCTGAGCACTGCAACACACACACACACACACACACTTCACTGAGCATCTGACGCATACTGAGCACAACGTTCTTCACCGGCAAGCTCTAAGCGGATCGTCGTTTACAAGGAATCAGGCGTCTACAATGAGTGACTAAGCCTTTTTTGCCTTTGTCTTGCTTAATTGAGGACATTTCATTTAATATTCAGCAATATTATTGATCTCCTGCATTGACACCATTATATGAGAACTGAACTGAGCTGGACGATGACATCACGGTTTACTCAAGAGCGGCTATAAATATAAATGAACTAAATTAACAACTTTTAACAGAAATAAACCATCACTGAACTTACTTGAACTGAATCAAAGCAGCTTTACAGAGATAGCGTCACGCTGTTTTCTTCTAGAAACAAACTCTGTTGCATTATTTTCCTGTTATCTCTATTGTTAAAAGCGCTGTATAAATAAAGGTGACTTTACTTGACTCGGTGAGGGATACTTTAAATTCGTAGTTATAGTTGTGAAATAATAAGTACTTAGTACTTTTTCTGAAGTCTAGACACATTTGAACTCATTTCTTCAGTGAGCAGGA
This sequence comes from Scardinius erythrophthalmus, assembly GCF_964197995.2. Lineage (NCBI taxonomy): Eukaryota > Metazoa > Chordata > Actinopteri > Cypriniformes > Leuciscidae > Scardinius > Scardinius erythrophthalmus. The sequence continues at coordinate 36,768,254 of NC_138234.1, forward strand.
GGAATTTAAACAGTTAAACACTGAAGAAAACTGTCTTCACTGTCACCACCGACTACAGGCAAGTCACATACGTCCAATTATAATGTGTTAGCTGTACAAAAAACAAGACAGAAAGTAGTTCTCATGACCCAGGGCTTGACATGAACTGTTGGCTAGTGGTTTTCCAGTGCTGCTACTCAGCATTTTCACTGGCCACAAATCTGTTGTTGGGAAATTATGATTTATTAGGGGTGTGACGAAACGCTCAGCTCAGGAGACGAGACCATACATGTCACAAAATGCAAATCAAAGCATTTGCATTTTGAAATGTTCATTTTCCGCATCATTCCTCACTCTCATTCAAATATGATGATTCGATGCTCAAGAAACATTTCTGATTATTATCAATGTTGAAAACAGACGTGCTGCTTTATATTTTTGTCGAAACCATGATACATTATAAATGTCTTTACTGACACTTTTGGGCAATTTAAAGCATCTTTGCTGTGTAAATGTTATTTATTTTAAAACAAATGTTTCTGACCCCAAACTTTTGAATGGTGGTGTATCTTTAAGATTTTGAAATGTAAATGAGGTCTGTTGTGATTGGCTAACCTACATGTACCAGAAGATTATTAGGGTGGGCCTTTTTAAGATGCTTGTAAAATGAATTTTCAAAGAGAAAAATGAGTAAGATGAGAACTCAAAGAAAGGTTTTCTTGGCAAAGGCTTGTCTGTGAAAATGAAACAAATCAATTTGCTTTAAGCAGACAGTATGATTTATATCAATTACGTTTTCACAATAAATGCGTGATTTCATTCGTCTCTGGATCGTCAAAAGCTGTTCTGTTCCAGTGCAAAGACTGCCTGCTGTTCTCAGAGGAACGGACAGATCGGACACACTGTTTGCTTCAAGGACGCTGGTGGCGTTTCAGAACTGACCTTCTGATCTTCTGCACAAGATTCACTTCACTGCTTTACTTCAGACTCAACCAGCTTCATTATCATAGTCTTTAATTTTAACTGTGAAGTGCGCGAGGGTTCTTCAGCCCACAGCTCCTGTGAAGAGTGTTTGCGACTCGTGACCGTTTGGAGCATGTGTGTGTGTGTGTGTGTGTGTATCTCTGTGTGTGTGGTGTGTTTATCTGTCGGGTAAACCACTTTCACATGGAGAAAACATTCCTGTAAAAGCCAGATGTGGGCTGAAAGAGTCGTGAGATACGGCACAAACAAAGCACAGTCTCTCTGCTCTCCGGCTCACGGAGCGGGTTGAACCGCTCATGGACTCAGTATTGTCCAGCTTATATAAAAATAAAACGACGTACGTGTCACCATGACAAGGTGGCTGCAAGGGCCTAGACTCAGTTTGTATTCTCTTTGCTTGGTGCAACCCTCAACAAGTGAAGACAGTCACACTTTATTTTAAGATGATGTAGTTCCATGCACTTACTACTGTATAGTATTAACAGAAAATGATGCATAATTACAAGCAACTAACCTTAAACCAAACCTTAACCCTACAGTAAGTACATGCAGTTGATTAATATTACTCAGTACTTATTTGTGTAATTACACTGTAACAACGTCATCTTAAGATAAAGTGTAACCGTGAAAGTGAAACTACTGTGGTCCACTTTATATAAGGCAACTTTAACGTCAATGCGTCATGGAACAGAGGAATGCAACAACAGGTAATATCCAAAACTGTGGTTTATTGCAGGTATGCAGATAACAATCGACGTGAACAGGCGAGTAACTGGGAGAATGGATACGTTGAGTTGATGATAGGTGAACGACAGTTCTGATCTGTCTGATTTGAGAAATGAGTGGATCGCTGGAGAAGACGGATGACTGAAGACCGGATCTCACAGGTGAGTCTCTCAGAGGTAGTGGTAGTCTGGTTAGTAGTTCTTGGTAGGAACAACAAGACCAGACAAATGGTGAAGTGACAGGTGAGGTTGAACGGAAAGGTGCTGATGAGGGTGATCGACGGCTGTGGTGATGGTGGAGAGTGAGCCAGGAGGGATTCTGGGAAACATAGTGTGCTGAGGTGACTGGACTGGAGAATGGAGGTTTTCTCCAGAGCGGCTATATATATATATATAAATGAACTGAATTAATAATTTTTTTACACCAAAATGAACCATCACTGAACTTACTTAAGCTGGACTGTGACGCTATTTTCTGGAAACAAACTTTGTTGAATTATTGTCCTGTTATCTCTGTAAAGCTGCTTTGAAACAATCTGTATTGTAAAAAGCGCTGTATAAATAAAGGTGACTTTACTTGACTACTGTGTACTTACTAACAAGGTACTAACCTTAAAACCCAAACCAAAAACCAAAGTGTGCTTTGGTTTACTCGTACGCTTTGCATATTTCATTTGATAGATAATGGACAAGGATTAAACATGCACGCTGTGCTTTTTCTCTCCAGAAGTTATGAGTGATAAAAATATCTTTGTACTCTGAAGCAAGAGCTGGCTGAGCTCCCTCGAACAAGCGCTTGTCATGGCCTCTGTTGGCGATGCGGTCTCGGTAGTTTGTTGTTTTTTCGATCTCTTCAGTTTCGTTTTGAACCGTGAAACCGCGGGCTGTACGAGTAACCTGAGCTATGCACGTATTCCTCGACATGAATACAAACAATGAAATGCAAACTCAGAATATTACGCAAACCTGCAATACTTAAATAATAAATTAGACAAATACTTTACGTATTTAGTCTTACTTTATTAACCAATGTCTTTACTTTTGACTTTTGATGACCCAAGCTTTTTGTTTTTATTGCTGAAGTAAGTGTGTTGAACGTTCTTCTCCTGTTTCTTATTCTTCTGCGGTTCAGACTGGCAGCACAGCTGAAAGGTTTGTTTGAGCAGCGCCCTCTACTGTACAGATGTTAATATAAGCCTAAGACTCATCTCACTTATGGTGTGAAAGGGCCTTTACATGTTATTTTATTTATTTATTAAAAAACAAGCAAGCAAGTCCAGCCCAGATGAGACACAGAGGAGAAAAAAGTAACTACGTTAAGTTACTTTTTTTAAGGGGGTGACACAATATTGTAACGCATTACTTTTAACAGTAACTTTCCCCAACGCTGCTAATAAGTACACAGTAGTTACAAATACTGCACATAAAGTGTTTTCTTGAGATTTACAGTACGGTTTAGAACAAACATACAAATAAAAAAGAGACTCTTTATGTGATCAGGTAATGCTAGGTATACTCAGTAAAACTATCCTGTTAGCATAATGAGTTTCAGGATTTGATTGACTCATCGTTCACGCAGAACATGAACTTACTATCAAGCGCAGCCAGATCAGGGGTGTCCAATCGTGCTCCTGTCCCGCAGAGTTCAGCTCCAGACCTGAATTAACACACCTGAACCAGCTAATCAAGGACTCCCGGATTACGAGAAACATCCAGGCGTGTGTGTTTGGTCTGGCTGGAGCTAAAGCTGGCCGTTCATGGGCAGGATCGGACGCACCTGAGCTAGATTAAGTGCAACGAAATAAAACGTTCAGGGTGTTGTGGGTGGTTGCTAACATAGTCTGAGTGGTTGCTACTGTAAGTGGCTTGTAGGGTGTTGCTTGTTTAATGGAAGATCTCAAGAAAAATGTTGGGTTCCATTTTATGTGTCTGTAATAACTATGTACTCATGCTAGCAATGCCAAGGTCATGGGTTTGATTCCCAGGGAATGCAAGACATGTGTACCATGAATGCAATGTAATTCACTTTGGATAAAAGCATGAATGTAAAAGTGCTGGCCCAAGTCAAAAGAGCCCAGACCCATCTCTATAATTGTCTTGTCTAAAGGTAAGGCTCAGGTTCCTCCTTTAAAGTAAAATGAGTCAATAAGTAATAGAATAAGTGATAGCACACGTTTCATCAACAAATGGCTTGATATCAAATATCATGTTCGAAGTCTGTTTGTTCAACTCCCCCAATCCTGCATATCTCCTCCACAGGACCCACATCTTCTTAAAATGTGTAAAAGACTCGATCAAACTTACTGGGTGGAAAAAGTTGAGGCACATCACCCTGTGTGTCTCACAGTTCTACTATAAATGGATTTCTGTTGGAGAGGGTTACATAATGCACAAGAGAACGGCTTAAAACTGGCACTTAACCAATTTCCTTGTTAGACTACATGCTGTGATTCTTCAGACTTGCTATAGACATTTTCAGGCCATCAATTGTCCAGCGAACAGGAAGACATCACGTCAACCATCCAAGTGTGTGTGGAAAATGATAAACCAGGTCAAAATGTCAAGAGAACAAATCTGCATCATGTACACAAACACAGAACTGAACAAAAACTCTTAATAAACACCACATTCATAACTACGCAGGAGCTGAGGACGCTTTGCTTTATTTAAAAGATATACGAACATTTATTTACGAGGAAAAGATCTTCAAAAGGTAATTTTTATGGATGGGGGGGGGGGGATTTGGCAATCGAGCAGTTGAGGTGAAGCAAAGACGGCCTTATATGGTAAGATGAAGAGGAGGCATTCGCTAGTTCAGACTTTACTTCTGTCACTGAAGTCATCAACTATTTTTACTGCCATCGAGAAATTTTGCATTGTGATATTATTTTCCAGGACAATTAAAAGGTTAGTTCAAACAAACAGGAAAATTCTGTAATCTATTGCTAACCATCATGTTGTTCCAAACCTATTAGACTTTTGTTCATCTGAAAAACACAAATGACAATATTTTGAAACCTGAGAGATTTCTGTCCTTCCATTGAAAGTCCATTCCACCAAAACATGTTTGCTTGATGCAGGAGACCCAGCGAGGTTTGGGCTTCAGTCAACCTATGCATGTGCTCTATGCATGTTTGCTAATCAATGTTAGTGATGTGAATAAAAGCCTATATTAAATCTGTTCATCATATAAAGTGACTGTGTATCTTCGGAAGACTTGGATTAAAGCGCTCGATTCATATGGGTCACTTTTATGATGGTTTCATGATGCTTGAAAGTCTTGGTGGAATGGACTTTCAATGGAGGGACAGAAATCTCAGGTTTCATTAAAATAACTTGAAACTTGAAAGTGTTACAGGGTTGGAACAACTCAAGGGTGAGTAGACAATGACAGAATATCTGGTAACACTATTTTAAGGTGACGTAGTTACACGTTACAACATGTACTTAGTATTAACCGTAAAATCTAGCTGTGAGCAGCAATTATCGGGGTTCAGACGGTTTAAGGCCTTCATGACGTGTGCTTATGGGGTCTAAGCTGACTCAAAATGCAGGGATTGGTCCTCTGCTGCCATCTAGTGGTTATAATATGACCATTATAATCAAAGGAACATTGTCAATCTTCACCTTTTTAACTGTTATAGAGGAGTTCTATTCAATATGAATGTCGTGGCACTTTATTTTAAGGTGACGTAGTTACACGTTACAACATGTACTTACTATAGTATTAACAGTAATTTATGCATAATTAAAGTAACTAACCATAAACCAAACCCTAACCCTATAGTAAGTACATGTAGATACTTAATATTACTCAGTACTTATTTGAGTAAGTACAATGTAACTATTGCACCTTAAAATAAAGTGCAGCCAAATTTTCTTGGGTAAATTTTGTCAACGTTACAATACTTTGTATTCACATCAAAAGGAATTATTCTGTTCAGTGTTGTCTGTGGTGCAGAAACTCAACCAATAATTGTGAGGAAAATGTAGTCTCATTGCAAATAATAAATGGTCCTAAAAATAGGTTAAACATTTCATGACATTTTAAGACGGACATTTACTATTGAGATTGACTTTTAAATGCCATTTATCTAGAGGTTACCACTGTAAAGCTGCTTTGAAACAATCTGCATTGTGTAAAGCGCTGTATAAATAAAGGTGCCTTGACAGAGTTCAGGTGGTTCACTGTCTGAGTCCAACAGGTGTCCCTGACTCTCGGCTACTCTCTGTTCCAGTGCGAGCTGCCAGTCCAGATGTGAACCGTAGCTCTGGAGGCGTCCGACACACTCTTCCTTCCAGCCTTTGGCCTCCTGACATCTGAGTGTAACAACAACCCCCATGATGGAAAACACATGCGGAGCGGACAAGGTCCGTGGACGAGGAGAGAGAGAGAGAGAGAGAGAGAGAGAGAGAGAGAGAGAGAGAGAGAGAGAGAGAGAGAGAGAGAGAGAGAGAGAGAGAGAGAGAGAGAGCTCGGACAGAGTCGATTGAGTTGCTAAAGCCACACCACAAAGAACTTCTTGTTTCATTGATTTCCCAGAAACGGCATCAGCTGTCCAACAGGGTCAGCAAAAAACGACAAGAAAAAAGGAAAGGAAAAAACTTCCAGTCCCAAAAATCTGTGAGATTTAAATGGACGTCCTGTCTCAACAAGAGCTCGAAATTAAAAGTGTTAGCCATATCTCACTCCAATTACACTACTTTATATTAGTCCTCCTTTATATTAGGTGTCTCTAACTACTATTTTTCTGCTTTGGTCTGGTGGTGTGGTGTGGGTAGGATAAGGTTTAAGGGTGGGTTAAGGGTAGGTGTCGGGTCAACAGCATTATTACAGATGTCAATTCCAGAAAATAATTACATGCAGTTTTTTTTATAATAGTACAATGTAAGTGCATCGTATCAAATTATTAATTTAAAAGTTACATAGTAATTAAAGAGTATAAAATGGGTCCATATGTGTCACTATTGCTTCTTATGTTGAATATCTATATACCATATCACAAAGACACCGAAGGACATTTGTATATTTGTCTGAGCCCTATGTCCACTAGGGGTGTTGTACGCCAGAATCGACAATAACCGTGATGCTACTCTTCTGATAATATCTTTTAAAAAATTGTTTTATATGTAATTTTTTTTAGAGATAATATGCGATAATATCATTAATGTGAATTGTTTTGCTCACGATAATCATATAGTGAAAATCTAATCATGTGACATTAACTAATGAACAATAGTAGGTTGAAACTCGATGCCAATGTTCCCCAACTTTATGGGGTAAACTAAACAACATAGTGAACACAGGTTCTCTCTAATATTTATTTTACAGGCTCGAGGAACATGACATGTCAGTCAAGCCAGCCATAACTTTACAGATATTTCCACCAAAAAATACACATTATTAGATCAGACTTTCAGTTGTTGGTCATTGGCAAAAACAATATATTTAGCACCATTGAAAAATGAACATTCGGTCATCATTTACTCGCGCTCATGTCATTCCAAAACTAATTTTTGTCCATAAAATGAGTCAATGTGGTTAATTTTTTCGTTTTGGATCCCATTGGCTTCCATTATATTTAAGAAAATAGTTTAAACACTTGTCAAATTGTGTTTTGCAGAAGAATGAAAGTCATAAAGGTTTGGAAAGACATGACAGAATTTTAATTGGCCCTGGAAATGGTCATCAAGGATCATTAAGTTTTTATAAGGGAAATGATCACTGATCAGGCCAACAGACAATAATGACAATCAACAAGTATTAGCATGTAGCGCAAATCATCTGTGGATCATTACACTCTCACTCTCATGTCAACAACACATGCTAGTCACAGCACTAGAACAACACCCTCATGCCATTTCATCATACTGTGGGTTTAGATTAGTGGCAGTGTGGGAAACGGGGGTCAGACGATCAGGAATGAGGCTGTGGGATTTGAGTGGGGCGGCAGGATGTGGAAGAATTAAATGATTGGATCAAGCTACTGGGCTGATTGGACTCCAGGAACTCGAGAAGGGAGTACTTACCCACCCGCGGGTCCAGCCATGAGGTGCTCTGGGTTTTGTGGTCAATGAAGTATGTTTCTCCCTGAGGGGTGACGGCCTGCTCCCAAGCCTCGGGCAACTGTCCTGTTCGGCAACAGCACAACAGCTAGAGGTCAGCCGGCAGCCTGACCCACTCCAGAGCGATGCCCACAGAGGAGTAGCGCTTCATTTACGCCACTACTTAAATGTGCAAAGGGGCAAAACAGCTTGTCACTGGTGCAGGACCCTTAAAGGAACATACTTGTACCTTATTTACCCCAAAAAGGGACATACACCTTAAGGGTAGCCTACATAATACAAACAAAAACCTTTTATGGGTAAAAAAAAGTACAAAATTGTCCTTTTAAGGGGAAATGCACCAGCGCCAAACTGTTGTGTGCAATTATTTTTCTGACAGTGTAGTGGTTTGAGTTTTTATCAAAATGTAATGACTTGTGTTGGCCCTAAAATGAATTGGCTTTCTTTTGATGTAGCCAGGGTCAAATAGCAGTGTCCAGTATTATACAATATAACACAGACCACTTTTCAAGATCCAATCAAATCCAAATGAATAAAATACATGGATGAGAAAAAACTAATTATAGCAACAATTTTCAAGAAAAGTTTAAATGTACTAACTTTTTCAATGTCATGAGGTGTAACCAATCAAAACATTTACTCAAATATATTTCAAGGCAAGTTTTTTTTTAATTAGCCTATTAATTAATCAGTGTCATTAAGTTTTTGGTAAGTTTTGGTGGCACATTTTACAGCCTGAACTATCCTTGCTTTGTCATAAAGTCAGATAAACAGAGACATCTCTATGTATCAAATTTAAAAACATCCTCATCGTTTAAGATGTATATTCACTGAATGAATGAACTGCATTTTGTTAATGTACGTTTAAATATCATTGACCCAAACCACACATTCACGCTGGGCTTAATTTCAGCTTAAGAGCTAAAAAAGCAGAACAGCTGCTTGTAAAACCGAGTGTGATGCAATATGTCCATTGTTATCAACTGCCAGGAGAAAAAGATACAGAACAAACTATAGAGTTCTGCTAAGAGTGGAAACGACTGGGAGAAACAGGACCTTAGGCCCTGCATTAGAGTGTCAACTGGCAATTACCCATAATCCCTACATTTTGAGGGGGGCCCATGGTGAACACACACAACAGGTGAAGGCTCGAGCTGGTCTAAACTAAGAATAGAGGAAATCTGTTGCCCCTCAAGTTCCCAGAGACTGAAAAAAAGCCAGGGATAGAGGAAGAACAAGGCATTGTGGGATTGTAGGGGCCAGGACTGAGTCTCGGCTTTCTATTGTGAGCCCTCTGAACTTGTTCTAGTGAGCCAAAATGGATGACACAGCCATGTAAAAAACAAAACACACACACACACAAAAAAGAGCGGTTGAGTCATCAGAAGATCGTGCAAGACAGAAATGAATGGTTGAGTTTACAGAAGATCAGGGAGGAAAACGGCCGTTTGAACGAGTGTAGCAGGTTGGCTCTCACACACACACACACACACACACACACACACACACACACACACACAGTTCATTATTTCAGGCTGAGCAGCTTTATTCACATCCAGTGCGGTGAGATGTCATCACCAGCGCTTCCTCACACTCATGATGCGTGCTACGGTCTCACTGGAAACTTTCTGATGTTTTTCATTGCACTACACACACTGGACGCGTTCTTTTGGGAGGACAGTTTTTGTTTGGGAGTCAAGTATTGTAACTTTTATTAAATCTCTTTACTTCCTGTGACTGCAGACTAAACGTTGTAGTGTGCACTGTAACTCTATATGCTGAGATAGTGGGCGTCTACTGTATGCGCTGGAAGTGCTGGAAGGAATCTTTCTCCCTCCAAACTCTTTCGTCTCGTTCTTATCCCCCCCCACCCCCTTCGCTGGAATCTGTTTCTCGGCTGCCAACAAAGCAGAGGCACACCTTTTTTTCCATTTCATCACAAATCAGGATTAAAAAAAAAAAAAGGCAAACAAAGAGAGCCCATTTGGAAGTCATTTAGCGTTCTGACAGAGTCAGAGCAAACAACATGCAGACACTAAACAAAACCCCTCACATATACAGTACGCCAGCTTTAAAAGCCTTCAGATCTTCAGCTGGGAGACTTTCTTCATTAAACCAGCATTCGAGCCCTCGAACGGAGCAGCTACACCTCATTCAGAGCCTCTGATCAACAGACAGACTGATGTGTGTTGCTGTTATACACACATGATAAATAGTGTTCACGTCATAAACAAATACTTAAAGTAAGAAATGGCTGGATGAAACACTTTGTTTCATTTGTTTGGTGCCTAGCCCAAAGAACTGACTAGATTTGTGTAGTTTTGAAGTAAATGCGAATGACGAGGGGTGAGTTTGACACCTCTGGTTTAGCACCTAGCAGCTGAGTGTACATCAGATACTGTGGTGCATTGTGGGATTGAACGAGTGCACTTCACATGGTTTCAGCCAGCACTACAAATGGCCGTTCCCTCAAATAATGCACTATAAAAGGGTAAAGGGGGCGATTTCGGAAAGCTTCTGATGGTTTTTAGCAAGTTACTATGTGGATTCATGGGTAATATGTGGTGTTTTCATGTGTGGATTAAACTGCTTGATTCATATGGATTCATTTTACAACACCATTATGATCTTTTAAGTTTTGGTTACTTGGACTTTCAATGGAGGGACAGAAAGCAACCTCTAAAGTTTCATTCATTTGGGTCTTAGATTATTTTATGGTCTTATGGGTTTGGGACAACATGAGAGTGAGTAAATGATGACAGAATTACTTAGGGAGACCAAACCCTTTAAGACTCTGAGCTGTTTAAATCTCTAATATGAGCGTAATAATAGAGATGCTTGCCTTAGCACACACCTCTAAAATCAAAAGAAGAAATATATGCTAGCACGTCAAAGCTGTGATATTAGGTGTGTGTGTGAATGTCATGGGCCATCGAGCGTTGGGGAGAACACCTTGCCAGCTGATTGAAACGGCTCAAGAGAACGTGTGTGTTTTCATGAGTAATGGAGTTCACACTCACCGAGGTTGGGTTGAGAGAGGGCCATGGAGCGCTGCTGTATGTTGCCGTTAGTGGAGGCTTGATTGTGCAGACCCATCTGGGTCACCGAGGGGGTCAGGTTCTTCCTGGGGTCGTGCCATGTGGTGATCTTCTCAATGTGGCTGCACAAGAGAAACAGCAAATGTTCACGTTAAACACACTTCTGCAGAGGGGCATTCACAGTGTCCGGAAGGTCAAGCAAATCAGGAACACTTTTCCTGATCCTTCGATCTACTCCAAAACCCATTTAGAAGGAACCCAACTGTCTTTCACAGAAAACCTTCTGATTTCTCGGCCGTGTCGAACTACAGTGGCGTCAGTGTTGGGGAAGCTCGCCAGAGCGACTAAAGGGACATGGTTATGGGGTAAAAAATGAGATGGGAGCTCACAAAATGGTGCCTAACCTACAATATTACAAAAGAGGCTAGATTTTGGTGAATGATGCTTGCCTGTGCTAACCCTGAGACAATGCTAGATTCAAATATGTTCTGAAGGCAACCCGATCTCATGAGAAACTGTATGTTTCTTACATTGTTTGGATTCTTACAATATTGATCCAAAAGTTGGATTTTCTGTACAAAAACAGGATAAAAAACCCACTAAGCATGAAGGTCAACCCCTAAACATAACCTTCAGAGAGGCAAGTGCAGATCATACAAATGAGATTGCTCATCCTTAAGAATTCACCAAAACATAAAATAGTAATACATAAAAGTAATAGTAAAATGTCATAATTGCCATTGGATTGTGGCTGGATCCGAACAACATCTGTCCTGGAGAGCCACAGTCCTGCAGAGTTTTGCTCCAACCCTGATAAGAATAAAGGTTTTGCGAACTTGCAAATGTTAACTTGCTCGGGGGAACGCAAAAGTTTTGCAAGCAAAGGCAAAAGTGTTGTGAGTGAGCGCAAAACTCCCTGAGGGAACGCAAAAACATTTGCAAGAGAATGCTACATTTTGGATGTCAAACAATATTAGATGATTGAGCATTTTGAACAGACAAATCTAAACTAAATACAACCAAGAAAACTATATACATGTTGCTACTTTAAGTCAGTTACTCCACAAAGCCAGATGCACACGTGTTTCTCTCTGGTGGTCTGATGTTATTATACCTCTTGTGCTAAAGATGCAAGAATCTGCCTTAAATCGTTCAACTCGAGCCATGGCTGGACTCGACTCAGCTGTCTGACCTGCAGTTGTAACCACATGCCTCTAAACGTCCAGCGTGAACAAACGCTGCGATGCGTGAGTCGAGGAACAGGTGTGCTGTGTTTCCTCAGCCACTCCTCCAGTGAACCCGTCAAAACTGCAGCTTCATGAAATTCTGGCTCCTCTGCATTTTTTCAAGCAAGGCCACGAGCGCCAGCCAGGCGGTGGCTCAATGACAATCCCAGTGTCCCTCAGTCAGTAAACCAGTTTAGCGTTTCTTTCATTATCGGGTGGGCTTTATTGTCTAGTGCAGGGGTGCTCAAACCTGCTCCAGGAGATCCGATCTCAACCTTGACTGACAGTTTCAACCTCGCCGAGCTGGTTCAGGAGTGTTTCAACAGAATCGGAAATGAGCTCTGCAGGAATGCAGATCTGCAGGACACGCTAAAAGATGAAGGAAATTGCATTGGTTATGCTTCAAAATTTGGTTACCAGGAGACTTTTTTACTGAGAGTGGATCACCTGCAAAGCTAAAGCGGTGGTCACACGGTTTCGTTCAAATCTCACGTGAAACAGTTTCGCATTCTGCTGCTCTGTGTGAAAATCCAAGTTTGCTGAAATAAGAAATGCGAATTCAAATGATGTGAGCAATGGAAGATTGCTAAGTTACACTATAAACACACTTTGTTATTATTTGTTAAACACTGAATTTGAGCGTGAAGTCATATCACGTCCATTGCATTTTACATTTTAAATGCAACCCAACATCAATTCTGCCCTTAATTCAGCTTGGGAAGTTCTTAGTCAAGTATTAAAAAAAAAAAAGTAGTTAAATATTATTGCAATGTGAAAAATTATGAAGTTATTTCATGGTTCTTAAGATGCGGCCACATTAGCAACATTTAGTGGCAAAAAAAGGACAATTTTCCATTGTCAGTAGTGTAGTGATGTGTGCTCACACTGAAGTCACTTTCAAACCGAGTTGCGTTCTGTTGGTCAACATGAATTTGCATGTCCAACTTGAACACGAACAAAATCAGCGTTGGGAATTGTTTCCGGCCTCATGTGAAACTCTGACTGGATTCCGGCCACAAACCTTTGCTGAGCAATGATGTGACCAGACATGCTGAAAATGGTTCTTCATGCAACACTGTCATAGTATTTTTGACAAACTTAATTGATTAAAATAGGACAGAAGATATCCATAGTCAACAATCACACTTATACCTTAAATATGACCAAGCAATCAATATAACAATCTGGGCCTAAAAGAGCTATAGATTCTCACTGCAATTACAGCATTTTTACAGCATTCATGACTCGAGGGCTGCAACAGGTCTAAACTTTCAAGCTGGTGACATGAAGACACATGTATGCCTCGGTTGGTTATATTCTTTATGGATCTTAAAAAAAAAAAAGTTTTAATCTAAAATATATGCCTCATCAACTCCACCTGCTTGTTTGTACACTTGTAAACTGGACCAAACATGGCAGTTTGTGGCCAAATGAGTCACAAAATACACAAAGCCTCAATCAGAGAGTGACTCACTGGTACTATTCACGCTCCGCTGGGAAGATTATCCACTTCCTGCTGATCTCAGGCCTCGCAGTGGCAGAATGGGAAGACATGTGTCCATGCTCTGACCTCTGACCTCTCGCCTCGTGCTTTGAGTGTTTGAGATTATATATGATGAGGATGATTCTTTAATTAGGGGAGGGTTAGGGTGCTAAAGTTCAAAGTTTTGTCCTTAAAAATCATTCTAGTTAACTATTATTGCGTCTCTTTAATAAGCTGTTTGAATTTTTTTTCAAATGTTAAATTTCCCCAGAGTATAAATATTTTAACATAACATATAAATCGTGTTTTTTTAAACCTGACTATCAGTTGTGGTTTTAGAGACTCCAGGGGTCTTCGGGGTCTGACGGAGAGAGAAGGAACGGGCCCTCGGGGGTCTGACGGAGAGAGAAGGAACGGGCCCTCGGGGGTCTGACGGAGAGAGAAGGAACGGGCCCTCGGGGGTCTGGAGGAGAGAGAAGGAACGGGCCCTCGGGGGTCTGACGGAGAGAGAAGGAACGGGCCCTCGGGGGTCTGACGGAGAGAGAAGGAACGGGCCCTCGGGGGTCTGACGGAGAGAGAAGGAACGGGCCCTCGGGGGTCTGGAGGAGAGAGAAGGAACGGGCCCTCGGGGGTCTGACGGAGAGAGAAGGAACGGGCCCTCGGGGGTCTGACGGAGAGAGAAGGAACGGGCCCTCGGGGGTCTGATGGAGAGAGAAGGAACGGGCCCTCGGGGGTCTGACGGAGAGAGAAGGAACGGGCCCTCGGGGGTCTGAGGGGTCTGGAGGAGAGAGAAGGAACGGGCCCTCGGGGGTCTGAGGGAGAGAGAAGGAACGGGCTCTCGGGGTCTGGAGGAGAGAGAAGGAACAGGCCCTCGGGGGTCTGAGAGAGAGAGAAGGAACGGCCCCTCGGGGTCTGGAGGAGAGAGAAGGAACGGGCCCTCGGGGTCTGAGAGAGAGAGAAGGAACGGGCCCTCGGGGTCTGGAGGAGAGAGAAGGAACGGGCCCTCGGGGGTATGGAGGAGAGAGAAGGAACGGGCCCTCGGGGGTCTGAGGGAGAGAGAAGGAACGGGCCCTCGGGGTCTGGAGAGAGAAGGAACAGGCCCTCGTGGGTCTGAGGGAGAAGGAACGGGCCCTCGGGGTCTGGAGGAGAGAGAAGGAACGGGCCCTCGGGGGTCTGGAGGAGAGAGAAGGAACGGGCCCTCGGGGGTCTGAGGGAGAGAGAAGGAACGGGCCCTCTGGGTCTGGAGGAGAGAGAAGGAACGGGCCCTCGGGGGTCTGAGGGAGAGAGAAGGAACGGGCCCTCGGGGTCTGGAGGAGAGAGAAGGAACCGGCCATCGGGGGTCTGAGGGAGAGAGAAGGAACGGGCCCTTGGGGGTCTGGAGGAGAGAGAAGGAACGGGCCCTCGGGGGTCTGAGGGAGAGAGAAGGAATGGGCCCTCGGGGGTCTGGAGGAGAGAGAAGGAACGGGCCCTCGGGGGTCTGAGGGAGAGAGAAGGAACGGGCCCTCGGGGTCTGGAGGAGAGAGAAGGAACCGGCCATCGGGGGTCTGAGGGAGAGAGAAGGAACGGGCCCTCGGGGTCTGGAGGAGAGAGAAGGAACGAGCCCTCGAGGGTCTGAGGGAGAAGGAACGGGCCCTCGGGGTCTGGAGGAGAGAGGAGGAACAGGCCCTCGGGGGTCTGAGGGAGAGAGAAGGAACAGGCCCTTGGGGGTCTGGAGGAGAGAGAAGGAACGGGCCCTCGGGGGTCTGAGGGAGAGAGAAGGAATGGGCCCTCGGGGGTCTGAGGGAGAGAGAAGGAACGGGCCCTCGGGGTCTGGAGGAGAGAGAAGGAACGGGCCCTCGGGGTCTGGAGGAGAGAGAAGGAATGGGCCCTCGGGGGTCTGAGGGAGAGAGAAGGAACGGGCCCTCGGGGTCTGGAGGAGAGAGAAGGAACGAGCCCTCGAGGGTCTGAGGGAGAAGGAACGGGCCCTCGGGGTCTGGAGGAGAGAGGAGGAACGGGCCCTCGGGGGTCTGAGGGAGAGAGAAGGAACGGGCCCTTGGGGGTCTGAGGGAGAGAGAAGGAACGGGCCCTTGGGGGTCTGGAGGAGAGAGAAGGAACGGGCCCTCGGGGGTCTGAGGGAGAGAGAAGGAATGGGCCCTCGGGGGTCTGAGGGAGAGAGAAGGAACGGGCCCTCGGGGTCTGGAGGAGAGAGAAGGAACGGGCCCTCGGGGTCTGGAGGAGAGAGAAGGAATGGGCCCTCGGGGTCTGAGGGAGAGAGAAGGAACGGGCCCTCGGGGTCTGGAGGAGAGAGAAGGAACGAGCCCTCGAGGGTCTGAGGGAGAAGGAACGGGCCCTCGGGGTCTGGAGGAGAGAGGAGGAACGGGCCCTCGGGGGTCTGAGGGAGAGAGAAGGAACGGGCCCTTAGGGGTCTGAGGGAGAGAGAAGGAACGGGCCCTTGGGGGTCTGAGGGAGAGAGAAGGAATGGGCCCTCGGGGGTCTGAGGGAGAGAGAAGGAACGGGCCCTTGGGGGTCTGGAGGAGAGAGAAGGAACGGGCCCTCGGGGGTCTGAGGGAGAGAGAAGGAACGGGCCCTCGGGGTCTGACGGAGAAGGAACGGGCCCTCGGGGGTCTGAGGGGTCTGACGGAGAAGGAACGGGCCCTCGGGGGTCTGACGGAGAGAGAAGGAACGGGCCCTCAGGGGTCTGAGGGGTCTGACAGAGAAGGAACGGGCCCTCGGGGGTCTGACAAAGAGAGAAGGAACGGGCCCTCAGGGGTCTTCGGGGTCTGGGTGGGGCAGCTGTCCTGCACCTGTGGGTTGGGCCCCGTACATCTGAGGTCCGTCTTCCCACACGCTAAAGCTAATATGTGCAGTGGAACAGCTGTTTAACAGCTTATTGTTCAAGCAAACAAATTTATTTACAATTGGTTAATGGCACAGTTTTCACTTTCTCTCGTTTTGTATATGTTAGTTTAACAGGACTAGCGGTAAAACAAAAAATAAGCTGTAAGTGATTAAATAAATATAAGGGCTGCATGTTTCAAAGTAGTTTCAGAGGAGTTAGCAATCAGCGAATACTGCGCATTTATGCCAAGCCTTTCTAGGTGTTTATATTGTAATATGTTGTAGATGGTTGTAAGAGTGAATATTTCATTTTTTTTAAGAATGTTTTAGAATTAGCAGCTGGCAATAGTAAAGCACAGACATTTCAAAATAAGAGTCCCTGTCTTGTTTATAATTTAAAGTCTCACATTATGCTTAACGATTTTTTTTTTCTGATTATATTGGTATTTTGGTTGGAATTTTATCTGTATTTTAAACTCTATCTGGCATTTCAACATAAACTCTCAGCTATTAAAAGTAGCTTCTCTCTGAGCCACATGTAACAGGAAGGAAAGACTAAGAACATTATTAACACATACTATTGATTGTAGAGATTGTACTGGTATAACCAGAAAAATCAGTTTATTACAATCCTGTAGTCTGCTTACAGTACAGTTCTTTGGGTTCTTCCTTTGTAAATACAACAGTCAAAAGAGTCTATTCGCATCATTAACAATCAAATCAAAACCCATTTCCTAAAGATATTACGACCCGGACGAGCCCCCATATTTGTACTCTTCTCTACCCAGTCTAAGGTTGAAAGATAGGGTTTATAGTTTTTCATAAATTAGTTTTTGAACTAGTTTGGAAAAATAAAGCAGAGATTATGAGGCACAGGGGTAGCTGACGCTTGGGTTCTCGCAGGGCCATGTTTGTGTACGAGCCACATGCTGTTTGCAGAGGAAACACACACACACACACACACACACACATCTCAAAGAAACAATGGCTTGGTGGTGGATTAGGGGTGACACACAGGCTGAAACAACACTGACACACACTCACAGTAGCCAGATGGACACAACACCTCTGAGCGGAGCTTCCCGCTCTTCCTGTTAGCGTGCTAGCTGTGGAAAATAACACACACACACACACACACACACACACACACACACACACACACACACACACACACACACACACTCCAGTATAGTTCCAGCGCTTGTCATGGGCCAAGTCCATGTCAACAAACATGCTTACACTGCAGCAGTGATTGAATCTCTCTCAGTCGTGATTTAATCTCATGAATATATCTAAAGAGAGGAAATACAGAAGACTTCTGGGATTATTTTACCCAGAAAATACAGGAGGTTTTAAGATGGCAAACGTCTGTGATGGGTTTAGACAGAGGGTCTAGACCAGTGGTCTCTGGTGCCGCATGGAGCCCCTGAGTCGCCCACAGCCTCAAACCATACAAGTTTTTTACATTGCTATTTTAACATTTGACAAAACATTTAAAATATTCAGTATACTTTACAAAATAAATAAATAAATGAGTGTAGAATCAGCAGTTGTGGCCATTGAGCTAACTTTAAACATCCCAGGTAATCTAAATGAACATTTATCTATTATCCTTTGAAATTGACTGATTTTCTGTTCCAAGAAAATGGCGCAAAAATATTGATGACTCATGTTGAACCACAGATTTTGTCCAATCAGATGCTCTCTAAAAGGAGAAGGTCCCTCCCCCGAATACCACTTGCGACTGGCTAGAAATTGGCTGTGATGTAGGCCCTAACTGAAGCCTATTAATTATTAAAAGAAAAACCGGGATGGTCTGTTTGATATGTCCCACTCCAGCGTCCTGTTTGAAAAGATAAGGAACTCTGCCCAGATCCACCTGGTCTGATGCGGTAATTATAGAGCCGGCCGTGGCGGAGCACCTTTCACCCGCATGTGCTCAGCGTCCAGCAAGACAACTCCAGGAATGTGAGTCTGTCTGTAGCCATAGTGATTTCAACACACTCCAGACGGAGCTGGCACACACACACACACACACACACACACACACGTACTTAAGAAAACAATCTGTGTTGGATATCTATCTTCCTGAGTGCTGACTTATACAAGACAATCGTTTTATTAATCAAACATGTTTTGTTTAAATTTTGTCAACTATTATTCTGCATATTAATATATATCCACACTGCCCAGCAAAAAGCTCGCTGTCTGGATTTAAATATATATCAATATCTTAAGTGTCTATGATTGGAATATTATTGTAGTGACTGTTATGTTTCTACTCTGGCATGTTAAGATTCATCAGGTTCAAACTGTGAAAGAATGGTTGAGAGAAGCACGAAGAATTATTGTAACCTGTGAGTCCGGAGCTTAATTTCACCGAAAGTCTTTGGGATGTGCTGGAGGAGACTTTACAGAGTGCTGGACTCTACAAGCATTGGCAATACAAGGTCTTGACCAAAAAATGTATGCATAATTTTTGGTAAAGATCTTGTAGAAAGTGTTACCAACATTTTTTGACTGATTGTTTGCTCCACAAGATCAAGAGTGTTTCTCGTTTCCACAAAACTCTTAAAAGCATCTCAAAGGTCATTTCATCTAAAGTCAAGTCAACTTTATTTATATAGCGCTTTTTACATTGCAACAGAGTCACAGTAATGTCACAGTCCAGCTTAAGTAAGTTCAGTGATGGCTCATTTTTGTTGTAATAAAGTTATTAATTTAGTTATATATCTAGCCGCTCTGGAGAAAACCGTGATGCCATCGTCCAGCTCAGCTCAGTTCTCATATAATGGTGTCAGTGCAGCAGATCAATAATATTGCTGAATATTAAAGTAACTGTTAAATTGATCTGAAAGGCTCTAATAAAAGCGTGAGGACTGTAACAGGCTAGTGTCGTCCTCCCCGTCCTGTCCGCAGGGTGACAGCAGCCCAGCATGGCTCTGGGACGCTCTCCACCCAGCTGTGCTAATTGAAAACAGGAACAAAAGAAAAAGATCCACTTTCCCAATTACTCTGAGCTCGGGTTACTGGGGAATTCCGGCACATCCAGCACAAAGGCGGCGACTCCCCGGAAGAGAAAAGAAGCGGGTGACGGAGGGCCTGTCCGAAAGACGGATCGCCAGAGGTCAGATGTAGACTGTTGAAGGACACCAGCTGGATCTGCTGGAATCAGAAGTATTCAATTGAATGTGGAACTGTGAGGGAGGGGCGCGCAGGAAAGGGAATGCGCCACTAATTATAGGCATCCAGATTACAGGAATAAAGCTCCGACATCTTCTGTGGAAGCGGAGCAAGTCGTGGCTTGTGTTCGCAGGCATGGTCAGCAGTGAGGACAGCGTGACGTCAAACACACACTCTCAAACGCCTTGGGAAGCTGCAAGTACTTCAACTACAAGACAAGCTACTTGTAAAATTAAGTTGCTACACTACAAGCTAATAGAAAGTTGATTCATATATGCAGAAAAAACTATAGTAGTAATTTAAGAGGCAATATATTTTAAAATATCAGATGATATGAACTTCTGTGCAATCGAAGCAGTAGCTCACAATTATTACATACTTATTACATTATTACTTATTACATACACAGATATGAAATATTATTTTGGTTATTTTTAAAAAAAATGTTCTTACCTGTATATAACCTTAAAGCGTCCACATTAAAAATATGTTACATTTTATTTTAAGGTGTCCTTGTTACACTGTAGATCTACATAAGTACTGAGTAATATTAATCAACAACATGTACTGATATAGGGTTAGGGTAGAATTGTGGTTTATGGTTAGTTGCATGCATTAATGCATAATTTACTGTTATTACTATAATAAGTACATGTAACAAAGACACTGTAAAATAAAGTGTTACCAAAATTCAAAATTGGCCTGGAGATTGGCCAAGCAAAATAAAGTTTTACATAAAGCAATAATGAGATAATCAATAGATAATTAATAAAAAAAGAGCACTGAATAAATTTGCGGGGAGTGAGGGGGGTAGTATTATAAATACTATCAGATATACAGTGCTATGCATAAGTTTAGACACCCATGCTAAAGTTGACTAAAAAGAGGAATAAAAAATCATCTTGTGGAAATTGAACTTAATGCCTTAATTAAAAAAAATAGGAAAACTCCAACCTTTAAGGACACCAATTTTCTTTGTGAATGAATAATGTATCATAAATAAATAAATATTCTTCCTTAAAATACAGGGTGCATAAGTTTGGACACCCCTATGTTAAATTCCCATAGAGCCAGGCAGATTTTTATTTTTAAAGGCCAGTTACTTCATGGATCCAGGATACTATGCATCCTGATAAAGTTCCCTTGGCCTTTGGAATTAAAATAGCCCCACATCATCACATAGCCTTCACCATACCTAGAGATTGGCATGGTTTTATTTCAGTTAGCCTAATAGCTGGTTTGATTTGCATTGAGAGATGATCTTATGGAAAGTACTCCATGCCAATCTCTAGGTATGGTGAAGGCTATGTGATGATGTGCGGCTAAACTTATGCATAGCACTGTATATATATATATATATATATATATATATATATCTTTTTTTTTTTTTTTTTTACAAGCATCAGTATTTATCTGCTAATATTGCAAAGTTTTGCTTTTTTTTTTTGTTTTTATTTTAATAATTTTCAAATTTCTTATAAATTTTTGTTTTGTTTTTATTAGTTTGATTAATGAGTTTGTTTAATTTACTTTTTATAGATTCTATAGACCAAAGATGGACATTTTGATGTAAGATTAGGGACGCAAACACAGCGACAAACTTAAAGTCCCTGAGAACCAGAGGTTGCAAATGAAACGGAATTTTGGAAACGGAATTTTGAACAGAGGGCGGGGCTTTACAGTAGCGCTCCTCCTCTCCACCCCTCGCTCACGGCAGACTGATGATTGGAGGAGAGTGGTTCAGGATCCCACGCCGTCAAACTGACCTCATCATAGAGGGAACGCCATTCCAGAGCGGAAGCACATCTTCAGAATTTTGATTAAAGATTTCCACGAATTTATACATTTTTTCCTGTGTATTAACTTGCACTGGTTAACTGTTCACCGCAAGACTAGTAATGTGCGCTAACAAAGTAAAAATAGGGTAAATTTTCGGTCAAACAGGGTAATTTTTCAGTAACTGTTGTTAGATTCGTTTCATTTTAGCTTTACGTTTATTTTGAAAATGTTATTTTATTTCCGTTTATGAAAATGTGTTTATCAATCGCTTCGTCTTAATTTCAGATTTCATTTACGAAAATAACCTTGGTATGAGCTGATTTTGTAACTGTTGAAATACCCCTTCTCAACCAGCAGTGTGAGTTCAGGGTGGGACGCTGCATTCTGGGACAGCGGATGGAGGAGCGCTCAAGAAACCTGTTCAAAAAGACTCGCTGCTTTTGAAAGTGTCAACAGCACAGAATTATAATTTTCTGTTAGCAGCATCAACAGATTTAGTTAGTTACACCTCAAACACTAAAAACTATCTGAAACACTTTGTTTGCTTCTCAAAAATAGGACTCAAACATCAAAGTCTCGAGCGCTAGCTTGACCATCGGATGGAAAGGCAAGAGATAAATAGTTGCCGTGTTTGTGTGGAAACAGTCTCCAAAAATACTTATTCAGCAAGTGGAGGAGTGAAGCAGTCCCGCATCAGATCTTCCTCAGCTGTTGTGAAGGACTTTGGGCGGCTCGTCGTGTTACTGGTTCGGACAACTGGCCTGTGAGTGTGGGAGTGAGCGGCCCAGCAGCTGCCATTGGGTGGGCTAACTTTAGACCTGGCAGGGGTTCACTGGGTCTGTTCAGCCACTCAACTGTTTACTAGCCACACATACAGAGAGCCAAGATAATCTATAGAAAACAACCGTGCGCATTTATATAGTGGACAGGCTGTGGTTGTGTAAGATCTACAGCTCAAACTAAGGGTCTGAATACAGACAGTAATCCAGTGAGTCATGACTCCTGCCTTCCCGTCAGAGAGCAAAGCCTTATGGGAAGCTTGGGAGTAGCTTGACCCTTAGCACAGTTAAGCAGTTTGTCATTGTTCAGCTTCACAACATGAGTTAAACTTCTGTTTAAAAGAGTTCGGTACATCAGCGATACACAGTTGAGTGTTTTGATTCTTGACACGGGTCCAGATCTCCAGACCCACGCTGGTGTTGAGACTCCTCATGATTTAGGATGATCTCATTAGGGCAGAGTTGGACGTCAGCCCAGTGTGTTGAGCCGCTCGGAGCGAACACTGCCGTTCACATGTGTGAAACACCTCACCCATAAACCTCAGTCAATGTTAGCAGAACCACTCAAACTCTACAGTCACAAACCCTTTACAGATCACTACATTGATTAGCCACACAAAGACACTTTCCTCGAGTGTGTGTGTGTGTGTGTGTGTGTGAGAGAGAGTGTGTGGGTTGAAGGAATGCTGAGTTAAATTCTAGCTCAGCATCACCCTGACAACAACCCGTCACCCGTTCCCACATCACACATTAACATATAAACACCCTCAAACCTGCAGTGACATCCTTTCACACAGTTAATAGTTAACTTCATTCACTTCAGTCAGCTTCTGGTGTGTGTGTGTGTGTGTGTGTCTCATCACTGGACTGAGGTACCAACACTTTTAGTTGCACATTGGTGATGATGAAACGCTGAAATTTAACTTGTCATGACTTGTTTAAGTGTGTCGACGGGGACAGGGGTCACCGTACAGCTGGCACACACCTCCAGATTACTGTGAAACGGTAACACTTTACAATACAGTTTCATCCGTTAACATTATGAAACATACTTCTACAGCATTTATTAATCTTAATGTTAATCCCAACATCTCAAACAAACTAACATGAACATTTTTATCAACTAATAATAACAGATTAATAAATGCTGTAAAATATTTTGCTTTAATATTTTGAGTTAATAATACCATGCTCTAATAACAAAAAATATAATAAAATAATACAAACCGAAATTAATTAAAATAATTAAACTTAAGAAGTTTAAGTTTATTGTTATGAAAAATGCACAAAATACAATTTTCTATTTCTATATGAAATACATATATTTTCAAAACATGTTTTACTCTAAAACTGAGAAAATCAAATCCATTATAATAAAGTTAAAATTTTGATATCTCAAGAGTACCAAATGCTTCCACTAGAGGAAATATTTGTAAAGATATTTAAAAAATAATAATTAGCAAAAATTCATTAATAAAATTTTTTTTTTACAAATATTTATAAAGAATTAATAAAATCTAAAATAAATATTACAAAAAAGTAGTAAGTAATAGTAACACAAAATAAAAATATTTGGAAATATTTGGAAAAGACCAAAGTTCTTCCTTAGGCTAAAGGTCATGTTTGGTAAGATATTATGTAAATTTATATAGAATTAAGTGATGTTAAATCAGGGCTAATCAGCTTTATCATGAAATTAGACAGTGGTGTAACTGGTTGTAGGTGTAACACCACTGACAAAAGAGCATGTGCGTCAATGGACACTGAACTTTACTAAATTGACTAAAATCCTACATTTATTCAAAGTGGCCATAAGTGTCAAAATCATTCTAACCCAAATTAAACCGTCTTTGGTTTTAGATCGTAATGCATTATGGGATTGCCTTGCCCATGAAGGATGCATGCAATTTTAAAAACTAGGACTTTGAACTGAGCTTATATGAAGTGAGAAAGAGTAATGTTGCCTATTTTGTCAATTTTTTTTGGTTGCGATTGTTGAATGAACCAAATAAATGCTTTAGCATTTTTATTTAGATTAACTTGAAGTTCTAAAAAAATAAATAAATAAAAAAAACCTAATAAATACAAATTTAAAACTAATAAAAGTTTACTAAATCATTACTAAAAATGATTAAAATTTTAACTAAAATTTAATTAAAAACAGAAAATATGAAAAATAAAATCTAATTAAAAATATGAACAAAAAATATAATAGTATTTCTATGATACTAAAATAACAGGTCATGACGCTGGCTTTGGTTTTGTGCACAAAGTCACCTATCCGAACCTCCCGGAGCTGGAAGAGGAATTCAACAGCCACACTCTTCGACAGCTCTTTGAACGAGCACAAACCGTTGTGCATTATCTGGCTGCATAAAAACACGAAACAAATGTTCCCGCCTCAAAGGGACCAAACACTTTGACTCTCTGTAGAGCTGCACAATATCTCAGTATAAACTCGTAATCAAACTGCGCTTCATTCTGAAACCCACAGCGCATTTTTTTTTTTGCCGGCAACCCGCCAAAATGAAAGATTTTTGGTTTACCGTTAGAAAATGAAAAAATTAAGATTAAGAGCCTCGCACATGACATGCGGACAAAAAAAGAATGTATAACGAGACCACGGATGAAGAATGCGTTCCCATTGGTCGAAAACAGTGGGAATGGTATGGAAGCTTGTTTTTGCCACTAAATAAAAATAGTTTATAACTTGCAATTATGACTTTTTCCTCAGAATTGTGAGATATAAATCCACAATAGCAAGTTACAAAGTCAGAATTACGAGATACTGTATAAACTCACAATTGTGATAAAATGTATTAAATGCAAGTTTATATCTCAGAATTGTGACTTTATTTCTCACAATTCGGACTTTATTTCTCGCAATTCAGACTTTATTTCTCGTAAATCGGACTTCTTTCTTGCAATTCAGACTTTATTTCTCGTAATTTAGACTTTATTTCTCGCAATTCTGACTTTATTTCTCATAATTCGGACTTTATTTCTTGCAATTCTGACTTTATTTCTCGCAATTCAGACTTTATTTCTCGCAATTCGGACTTTATTTCTCGCAATTCAGACTTTATTTCACGTAAATCGGACTTCTTTCTCGCAATTCAGACTTTATTTCTCACAATTCAGACTTTATTTCCCGCAATTCGGACTTTATTTCCCGCAATTCGGACTTTATTTCTCGCAATTCAGACTTTATTTCTCGTAAATCGGACTTCTTTCTCGCAATTCAGACTTTATTTCTCGTAATTCAGACTTTATTTCTCGCAATTCTGACTTTATTTCTCGCAATTCTGACTTTATTTCTCACAATTCGGACTTTATTTCTTGCAATTCAGACTTTATTTCTCACAATTCAGACTTTATTTCCCGCAATTCGGACTTTATTTCCCGCAATTCGGACTTTATTTCTCGCAATTCAGACTTTATTTCTCGTAAATCGGACTTCTTTCTCGCAACTCAGACTTTATTTCTCGTAATTCAGACTTTATTTCATGCATTTGGGACCCGGAGTGGGACACAGCCTGATGAGTGTCTGTCTGATAAGTGTGTCCGTATGCCAGCCGACAGTAACCCGGGCCTGTGTGCCGTCAGTCAACTGTGCCACATTCAATGAGGACGCAGAGACACAAAAGAGCGTTTGACACAAACCCCCGTCAGCTAATGACGGCACACAGCCGTCTTTCTCTTGTCTCAGAGTAAGTACAAATATAAAGACTGGACACATATTAGCCTAATGTCTGCTGGACAAAGCGCTCATTGTGGATAATCCTACAGGAGACATGGGAATGAACCCTGGCTCTACACACACAGACCTTTCCATTCGCAGTTCATGCACTTGGCTCTCGACTGCTGAAAAACACAATCATCTTTTTTCATTTCTATGATTTTCTGTTCTTCTTTGTATGTCACTACACATCATTATTAACTAATTAGTTACATTAGGCATTTAACAAAGTTACTCATTATCAAGAACATGATCTTCATTCACTGTAAAACGCTGTTAGCAACTCATTGTATTTCCGTAAATGTATTGGATTAGTTTGAATGTTTTGATTAAAGAATAAAAAACTAAACATTTCTTTGGAAAAATTTACTAATGCAACATTTACAATAATATATGTATATGTATATACACTTGCGTTAGAACTGTTTTTGAAGTCTCTTCTGACTCTGAAATTGGCCTGAAAGTTTGAAGTAATTGTAAAAGCTTAAAGTGTGAAATAGCTGAGAGAGAGAGATAGAGAGAGATAGATAGAGAGAGAGATAGAGATGAGAGAGAGAGAGAGATAGAGAGAGATAGAGAGAGAGAGAGAGAGAGAGAGAGAGAGAGAGAGAGAGAGAGAGAGAGAGAGAGAGAGAGAGAGATTAAAAAGCTTTGAAGTTTAAGGTTTGATGCAGTTTTAAGAGCTTGAAGTTGAAAGGACTTACATTTGAAGTAGTTTTGTGTTTGAATCAGTTTTGAAAGCTCAAAGATCGAAGTTTTTAAGTCTCTCAGACAAACTGCTTGCTATGTGGTTGCTAGGGTATTCTGGGTGGTTGCAAGGGTGTTGCTAGGGTATTTTAAATAACTGTTTTTTTTTTCCGTATTAAAATAAAAATAAATCAAACACTTACTGACCACAAACTTTTGAACGGTACTGTATATATAATATCTTGCTGTGGTGATGCAACAGTGTTACTGTAAACCACACTATAAACACATCCATATACACACATACAGTAGTGGCCAAATGTCCAGAGGGGATTTTAAGTTCAATTAAACCAACTAATTATTTTATATTTGAGAAAAAAAAAAAAAAAAAACACTGAACTTGTTTAAGGTATTTATCTGACAAAATTATTTGGTAAAAAAGGCAAAGTATAGCAACAGATTTTATTTTCCTATGCAAAAAATAAATAAAATGCTGACAGGAAAAGGCTCACATTGACTACAACATAATCGGTTATTATTGTTTTTGCATGTGTTCATAATTTCTTTGTATGACAGCCTGGCCAAAAATGATGTCCTCACAATTTGTCGTTTCATTGCGTTATCACAAATAAAACAGCTGATCCAAGCACAAATATGCAATATTACATACAATAATACAAAATGAACACATTTTTAGTAATATTTGAATAAACGTTGAAGATGGCAATTTTCATAGGACAGGATATATATATATATATATATATATATATAAAATGTGCACTTATGTAATAAAAAACTGTGAGCGACAAAGTAACATTTACAATAATCAACATTTTAACGTTCTGTATCATTATTGGCAGACTGCATGCAAGAGCAAACTAGCAGCCCAACAAGAATTTGGCCAATCACTGGATTGGATTGGATTGGATTACGGACCTGGTCACTGAACTGCACGGTATTCCTGGATGTCTGACATGTAATGAGCCTGTTTCGAGCCGCTGCTGTGTTGATGCATCTTCATGAAGACAATGTTAGAAATGCTCATTTGTAAGTGAAATGGTGTAATATGATGTAAAACTAAAACTAAATAAAAGATAAAAGATAATAAGGGGCCAAAAACAAAATCCTGCAGGAAACCCTGATTTCCACAATCCCAAAAGTTGCTTCATTTATAAAACACCAATGTTCAGTTAATGACGATCACTCGAGCAGTAATGATGGACGGGGCTGCGGGTACGAGACTGCAGCGAGACACTAAGCCTCCGCAGACAGCGAGCGAGACATGCGGGACACCGGCTCAGGCGCTGCACTGATGTGTGGGATTACCTGGAGGACTCTGGTTGGGTTTCGCTCAGGTGTCTTTGTGCCTGGAGGATAATCTGTTCAGGCATCGGCAAAACCTTCATTGCACAGCTATGCAGCTTTACCTGTTTTACTCTCAACACCTGCTTAATCACACTCACAATGAGCAGGAGAACATTACATCTGCACAATAACTACACGCTCTACATGAACGTTACAGGCTCAACACAAGTAGTGCTCAATATTCAGCATTTGTAGCATGTTGTGGCACTTTATTTCACAAAAGACAAATCATCGTTGTTTTAATAATCATTTTTACAGTTGTTTTAGGGTTTATGCTGTCATGGTAACAAAGTTGTAAAACTGGAAATAAGTTTACGCAGAGAAGATTGTTAACTATATACACACCTATTGTTTACATCGTATGGCTCTATAATCTTTGTTAAAGAAAACGAGGGGCACGTGGACATTCATTTTGTGGTAAAACACCTCATTGGGCATAACATGAACCCAGAATTGTCCTTTTAACAATCATCAAATTAGAATAATAATAAAAAAATAAGTGAAATGTAGTGATGCTAAATATTAACTGACCAAAGTGAAAATGTTACAAGCAAAATCATGATGTATTTTGTAAAAAGAAGTGCACATTAGCATACTTTTAAAAAGAGTACTTATTACGGAAATAATACACTTTAAAATAATATACTTAAACATTGCAAACTGAATGCAATGTTTCTGGACACTTATGTTGAAATTTATGCACTTAAATGAAAATTTATTGTAGTTTAAATTTATATAAAATGCAATTAGTTGAGTTTTTTAGGCACACATACGTAGGACTTAAGTACATCTTTATACGTAATTGCATATTTATTTATATTGTCTTTGAAATATGGTAAATGTACTGACAAGCATTCATGATAAAGTAATTTCTTTTGAAACTTGTATGTCATGTATTTAAATACTTGTAATTTCATGTGTAATGTTGAAACCGCAACTACAGTTGTGATCAGAATTATTGGCACCCCTGGTAAATATGATCAAGGTGGCTGTAAAAAATAATTCTGCATTGTTTATCCTTATGATCAAAAAAATTGGCAAAAATCGAACCTTTCATTGAAGTAAAATAATTGAAAGTGTGTGTGTGAACCTCTCCAGATCCGTCAGATTCCCACATCCATGTTGTTGCTTCTCTCCAGTTCACTCCACTCCTCTTCTATAGGGTTTAGGTCGGGGGACTGGGGTGGTTTTTGTGCTCAGTGACACATTTTTGTGTTGATTTTGATGTTTGGTTTGGATCACTGTCCTGATGGAAGATCCAACTCTGGCTCATTATCAGATTTATAGATTTCTGTTGGTATTTTAAATGGGAATTTTTAATGCTTTAGATATTTTCTTACAGCCACTTTCCATTTTGTGAAGCTCAACAATCTTTTGCTGCACATCAGAACTATATTATTTGGTTTTCCTCATAAGTGAATTTGGCTTTTGTGTTTCCTCATATTTAAACTCCTGTAAAACAGAGTTTGACTTCAAAACATGACTTCTAAGAAGTCATAGCTAGACACTTTCATGTTCCTAGTCACCCTGGTGTGAAAAAAAAAGGTAAATATTAATGGGAATATACTTCAGAGATATTTTACTCATAAAAAATTCTAGGGCTGCCAATAATCGTGGCCAACGTGTTTTGGAGAAAAGCCTTTATTTCATAATGTGTTTTCCCCCCTACTTTCAATTCTTTTACTCCAATGAAAGGTTAGATTTTTGCTAATTATTTGAATAAAAATATCAAAAAGGATAAACAATGCAGATTTATTTTTACTGCCATCTTTGATCATATTTACCAGGGGTGCCAATAATTCTGGCCACAACTGTATATTATATTTACACACGCTTTAGTATTTTAGTCAAAACATCAAAATAAGTGTACTTCTTTTAAACACGACAAAAGATTATTAAAACAATGATCTAATATGTACCTAATTTAAAGTAAAACTTTTAATTTTACATTGCCACAAAGTGCACTTTTTAAGTGTGTTAAGAATCGTATACAAGAGTCTCTCTTTAAGTGGCCTTTAATTTCATTAATATATCTGCAAACAGTTTTCTAAAAACATACTTTAAAGATCTGAAGTACACAACAGGGCGCATTCAACACAATCAAGCACACTTTCACAAGGGGTGTCTTCATATTTTGTCTCAATGACCTTGTTACAAATATGCAGAAAACTATTTATTCCAATGTCATAAAAAAATCTTTCATGGCTGGCATGCCATAATATTCATCGTTAATACAGGTTTTCAATTCACTCGCCATTGGCAGGTGTGGCAAAAAGCTTTAACGTTGGACCCTGATGGCACCTGACTCCAAACCCGTTTAGAAACTTTGACGGTTGCATGTTAAATGGTCTGTCAAATTCGATTAAACTCAAAGAAAATAACCCCTGGGAACGCTCTCGCTGCTCTTTATGATACAGATTCCTGGGCAGCAGCATAAAGGCATTGCTCTCCTGGAATGTGTATTCTTTGGAGGAGACACTTGGAGCAAATTTGACTCTTTTCTCTCCTCCTCTAGTCATACACCTTCTTGCTGGTGATGTGGAGAGAGGAATGCATGGCCGTCTATTGCGTTGCAAAGATCAGACGCATGCCAGACCCTTCGTGAGCGCCTGCCCTCACAGACAATGAGCATCACGCTTAAGCTGTCCTTCAGTGAAGTCCCAGCAATGCATCACACGAGACGGGGCGACGCTGCTGTGAATCAGGGGCCGGCCCATGCTGATGTGGCCCTCCTCCCCGGGCCCCTGATCGACTCCAAAACAAATGCGACCACACACATTCCCCCCCTCGCTGCTGAATGAAACGACCCTGGTAGAGGAGTGCTGAAAACAATACACCCACATAACTGAGGAGAGACAAAAACTCAGTGAGAGGGAGGAGTCTGTCACAGACTCTGTCAACAAGTCCAGAAGGAGGCGGAGCCTGGCTGGATACGCCCACAACACAGTGGGTGGTGTTCGGATTGAGACTCAAACACACACAACACTTTTTCCAAAGCAGTCAGCTCGTGCGGATGCTTTCCGTCCTATATAACAGGGACTTTGTGACTGTAAAAAGACAGACTTTCAGAATTTCTAACTGAATGTAAACAGCTGCTGAACACCAAAACGCAAGCAACCATGGTCGTAATGACAGTCAGCATAACTTATTCATAATACAGTACTTAACTTCTCAGAATATCACTGAGACATGGTGGTGGGTTCTTACAAAGCTTTATTAGATAAATGAGACTGACCCAGCCAACATTGCATGGTGGGGCCAATGTATTAGATATGTTTGTCCAAGGGTCCCATGTTGGCCCTGAATTGTTCTCAGTTTGGGCCTTAAATGGGTTTGTCCATGGGTTCAGATTGTTCATTTCAAAATGTCATTTTAGAGCTAGTAGCGGAGACTTGATGAGGAGAGAGAGAGAGACAGAGACAGAAGAGATTGATTGATTGATTGATTGATTGATTGACATTGTGTCTCTCTCAACAGTGTTCGACAGCAGCATCTGCTAATAGCGAAGCTGTAAGTTTAACTGCTTCAAAAACAGCCATGTTACCAAACCCATATTGAGAAATGTAAAGTAGCTTTTTATATGCAAATCTATTTCAATATGTAGTGTAACATACATTACACTACATATAAAAAGTTACAAGAAGTTTCTGAGTGCATATATGTTTCCGTCTCCGAGTTTGTGTCTGTACTGTATGTGTATGGGAGAGAGACTGGGAGAAACAAAGCATAAAACATAATTTTGTGTGAAAAAACATGGAAATATTGTTACTAGGCTTGTTGCGATAGTCGGTGTTACCGGTGATACACGGTGTTTAACCCACCTACCGGTCATAGCACTTGACCACCGGCACCGTCCCCATCGTGTTGAAGTTTTAGCCTATAGTAATAAAGCACTTAATTCAGTTAGTGACTACGTGCCTTCGTAATTTAGCGTAAGCGGAACGAGCGCCGCAGTAAAGCAACAGGTGTCCGATTTCATTTATCATTTGAGGAGAGTGAGGCGAGCTAACTGGCAAAGGATGGCGGAAGATCTGGTTTCAAAGAGAAATGCAAACGTGAGTTTAATATTTTTATATTAGTTTTTTTTTGCACTTAAGTGTCCAGTGATTATTCGGGTAGGCTACCTTATTTAACAAAGTTTTTGATGTTCGTTCGTTTCATATTCGATCGTTGTGAGGTGTTTTTTTTTTTTTTTTTTTTTTTTTCTTTCTGAAAAAGGCAGGCACTTTATTTAACGAATAGTGATTTTTTTAATATAATTTCTTGTTTGATACTTGCACGATGTGTGCAGTGGTTCGTTTTGTTAATAAAAACACGTTAAAGGTGTTTCATAAGTGCTTTTGTTTAGTTTTTACATGGTGTGTTAAGTTATTATTCATTTTGCAATAAAGATGTGTGTAATACAAGCGAGTGTCTTATTGTTTTGTGTATTTTTATTAAGAATAAAATAAATTAACCCATGATTAATTCAAACAAATGCTACTGAATTGCCGCTAATTAAAGTGAAAGTAAATTGAGACGTGTGCACGTCCGCATTTTCGGCCACCCGAAATCCCCGACACGCAACCACGGTGACACCGGGATTACCGGTTCTTTTACACGTCGATTAACCGGTGGAAAAAATCCGTCACCGCAACATCCCTAATTGTTACCCTATTGTTTGATATATTTATTTGCTTGGTCAGTGTCTGTGGCTTGTTCAGGATCTTTGAAATAAATTAAATCATTTGGAATCGTAATGCGGTCAAGACCTACTTTAGCTGCAATTAATATGCAATCAAGTATCTAATATTATTTCAATGTACATACTATTGCCATAATAAGTACTCTTTTTAAAAGTATGCTAAAGTGTATAGGGTATAGAAGTATAAAGGGTATAGAAGAGAGCAGTATGAACCAGAGGTCGAGTTAGACTTTCGCACTGCCCGTCATTTTTATGGATATGATCGTAAACTAATAGACTACCCGTCATTTTAATTTTCATATTTTAATGATTATAAGGCATTTAATAGCTTCTGTTTTCGTTCATATTTTCATTTTTATTTACAAACTTACAGGACAAGCTATAGGCTATGTATTCATTTATATTATGAAAAGAAAGTTGAACAAAGACTGTGTGTCACTTTACAGTTTTCATCTTCATCGTGAGTGAACGCGATCATCCCTTCCTCTTTACGTTACGGAACGAAATAAACATGAATCAAAAAATATGTTGAAAGATACAGTATAACTTAAAGAAATCAGTATCATGTGTCATGTAATCGATCAATCAGTGTTGCAAACAACATCACGTAACATTATACCTCAGAAAATCCATTTGCTGACCATAAACTTTATAGACAGCAAGAAAAATAACTTGAGTGGAGCATCTTGCTAAATATATGCACCATATTACATAATCATATATTATCCTGTTCTTTAATATTTAATGTATGTTTGAATGAATCAGTCAAGATTTGATGACAGTCACCATTTTAAACAAAAAAAAAAATGGATAAGAAAATTATGTAGCCTAAGTATTATAACTTAAACTAAAATGGCTGCTCAGCTGTGTGTAATCAAACGCGTCAGCTTGGACAGACTTCTCATGTCAGTTTTCAGTTAACAGTTACAGTTTTAATTACAGTTACTAGTTAAAGTAGATCAGATTCAGTGCATCTGTCAAAATCATTTCTCCGTCACTGCTCAAATAAATTCTGTCAATGACGGAAAATGTTCGGTTAGCGCGACCTCTGGTATAACCATTGCTAAACATCTGCTTTTGTCTTCCACAGTTTGGGATATCATATGAGTGACTAAATGATGTGAAATATTTTCAGAAAAATATAATTTTTTGTGTAATATAAGAAGTTTTGAGTGGCTACTGTGATTGCAGCTCAAGCACAGCTTTACAGGGATTTTCTGCTCTTATGGAAAGACGCTGTCAGACGGCAGGTGTCAAAACTATTTTTTGGGTACGTAATTCTTATTTGCCTTGTTTTTCTTTTGAAACGCTCTTTGAAGTGCGTAATGTGTGTTTATTGTCTTTACTGTGCCCAGGGCGTCCCTCCTGCCATTATTCTCACGAACAAAAGGAAATGAGCAGCTCCATATCCTGCAGACAGAGCCATCGCTTTCAACTGCTTATTGGAAAGGGGGAGCGGAGACGAGGAAAACACTGGAAAATACCTCTCAGAGGGCAACAGTGCACGCAGACATAACATCCACGCTGAAACAATCACGGCTAAAACACTTAAAACGTAAAAGTAGACGAATGGCTACAATAATAGGAAAACTGAATAAAACACAGGTTTTAAATGTGTGTGCAAATGCTAAAAAAATATTTATTTTTTTGGGTGAACTATCCCTTTAAGTATGGGCAATAGGTTAAAGGGGGGGTGAAACACTCATTTTCAGTCAATCTCATGTTAATCTTGAGTACCTATAGAGTAGTACTGCATCCTTCATATCTCCAAAAAGTCTTTAGTTTTATTATATTTATAAAAGAAAGATAGGCAGTTCCGAGTCTTTCCGGAAAAAAACGAGTTCTTTGGGAATCTGTGCAGGGATGTCTTGCCCTGGCAACTAAAAACCCACTTCTTTGGTGACACTGACTTCCCTAAAGCCGAGCACAAGCGCTGTGATGATGGGCGAACTGCTTTCGCTCTCTCGCTCTGGTCTACGGTTGCGCACGCGCCCGCGCTCTTCCGATAGAAGTGCCCTTAGGACCCATATAAGGAAATTCCGCCCCATCTGACGTCACACATGCCCATACTCGAAAAAAACTTTCCAAACTTGTGACAAACCGGAAGGAGCATTTTTGGCACAGAAATACTCCTTCAAACGCACAATTTAATTTTTGAAACTTTGTCCATGTTTAGCATGGGAATCCAACTCTTTAACAGTGTAAAAAACTCAGTATGCATGAAATAGCATTTCACCCCCCCTTTAAAGTGACGTTTGCCTTGGCAAACAACACTAATGAAGAAACGGCAAACAGCTTCTGGGGCCGTACTTTAGGTCACTATCTGTAAACTGACTGAGATATGAGGGCCGTGTGCACAGAAATCTCCCATCCTCCCCTGCTAAAGGGTTACAGATGTCTTCCCAGAAGGGGATGTCTGTTGACGGTCAGCAACACTGTGTACGAGAGCCACTGAAGAGCTACAAACCTGCTGCTTTATTTAAACGTCGTAAAACACTTTGGCATGGAGCTCAGAGGAGCGGCGCTGTACACAAAGCAGTCTCTGTCCAAACCTCTATCTGGCAGTAAACGCAAAATAAAACACATCTGGATGATCGACTGATCTGTGCAGAAGAGCCTAGTTAAGTTAGTCACTTTCTTTGCTCTCTTGCCAGGCGAACATTAATAAAATTAAAGCCCTGACTGCAGGAATACACTCTTTATCTGCTTGATAAGACCGTCCATGGAGGGAATCAACCATTTCAAAAGGGGTTCTTTGTTTTCAAATGTTTAAAGTGATGGCATCGTGGCGTGAGTTACGTCTCTGCATCACAAAAAAAGGTAAATAAGCCTCTTCACCCTGAATGTGTTGACACGTTAGCGAACTTTCGTAGGCAAGAAAGCTCCATTGTCTGTTGTCAATAGTGTGGAGAAGTCTGAAGCACACACACAAGTCACTTTCAAACCGAGCCGTTTTCTTTTCTTTTGGTCAAACGAAAATGTGGTTCGAATAAACGGCAGATGGGCTGAATAATAATGCAATCTTACTCTCTGACAGTAGGTGGCGCTTTAGAAAAGTAGATAGAGACATTTTCATTCATCCAGATTTCCATTTCTGACGGCCATTTTGTGTGACAAATATTTTACTTTGAAAATTGCACCTGTTCACACTGAAACAAACATCTGCATGCCATCAATGTACCAGATATTTTGCAGAGAGTTCTTCTAATCGCTTTTCCACCACAAATAAAACTGGCCAAACAATAAGCTTTGCGCTTTTGGTCACATGCTTAGGGCCAATACAATTTTGACTTGGTTGCAATCACAAACTATTTTGTTAAGCTACAGTGAATAGCAGAGGAAGAGTTTGAAACTTATTCTCTGTATTATTATTGGTGTTGTTTGATAAAATCACCATCGCGAATACAATTGAAAACATGTAAACTGTTTGACTTTCTGTCTTCTCCTGGACAAGAGGGTGTGAGAAATAGAAAGTTGCGCAGTGTTTTGTTAGATTGGGTAATTCTGCTTTTCTATAAACGCCACCTACTGTCAGTGCGTAAATTTGCATTATCAGTCAGTTTTTTTTTTTTATGCATTTGTCTGCAAAAAAGAAATCTGACTGAATTTTCATACTAGGGATGCCACAATTCTCAATATAATATTGAACCGTTCGGTACGACATCCACGGTTCAATACGCGCTTGTGAATTGCGTTTTTTTTTTCGGTTTTGCGTTTGAATAATTTATGTGCGTTTTATTTCTCTCCGAATTGACTGTTTGTGTGTGCCTGTAAGTCTACGAGCTGAGATGAGGAAACTCCTCTCCGCGAGTAAATATTCTATCACTATGCTCTAAAGTTAGGGGGCGCTTAACCATCATTCCACACTTTAACATGGTGAGCGGCGGTGAAGTGAGGCTACAGTACGAGGAAGCACCGGCGTCTTTCAAATCCGTGGTGTGGGGACATTTCGGTTTTGCCGTTGAGTGTAATGCCGACGAAGAAAAAACGGTAAACAAAAAAATTACTGTGACTGCACATATGCGGCCAGCAATATCACTGTCTGAAGGCACAAATATGTTTATTTGAAATGGTCAATATATGTTTACTAACTAGACGTGTAGGCTATGTTTATTTTCAAAATGTAGGAATTTATGTGTTCCCCAGTTTGTACATGGGCTACCAGCAGCTGTGAGATGTCTGTGTTAATTGTATATTATACAATACACTAGGAACTAATGGACTTTTCTTAGCTTTTAAGTAAAATAAAGGAGTATTGCAATAAATCATTTTTATTTTTTTCTCCTTAACCTCTTACTGTTCCTATTGCCTAAGCATAGAATAACAAAAAAACACTCTTATGTGTCAAGTCATCAGAACCGAACCGAACCGAAAACCGTGGTTAAAAAAACGAGGTATGTATTGAACCGTGGGCTAACTGTATTGTTGCATCCCTATTTCATACCAACTTTCACATTGGTCTGACCAGGCCTTCCTTCAAGTCCATTAAAAAAGTCCATTAAAAAAAATACGTTGTGAACGTTCATGTTGGTCTAAAGTGCTTTAACAACCGTTCGTTCTAATTCAAATGTTCATCGCATCTAATTTAGCCTTGGAGTGAACAGGCCTTCAGAACGTGCAGAAACACACAGGAGACTGTGTACTGTCTTTTTAAACAGTCAGTAAAGATCATGCTTCAAACAAAGGCAGAAGAACACAGTCTAGTCCTGAGGACCATAAATAACAGATGTTTTTATGTGTTGGATATGTGTGAGTGAGCGCAGAAGCCCCATCAGCTGCTGCCGTGTGTGAAGCGCAGATCCAGTGTTATTGTAGACGTCAACCAGCTTACTGAGCACTTCATAACACTGGCCTTTGTCTGAAAACACCACAATACCACAGACTGTTTCAATGGAGCACCATGTGTTTGAGATACTAAGTTACAAATAAAACGCATTATAACACAGAGCGTAGTATGTGTAACTAGTTTAATACATTTTCTGAATAAAACATGAGTGCTGCATTGCTAGGGTGTTTTGAGTGAGCTCCAGTTGCGAGGCGGTTACTTAAAGGAACATGCCGACTTTTTGGGACTTTAGCTTATTCACCGTATCCCCCAGAGTTAGATAAGTCCACACACACCCTTCTCATCTCTGTGCGTGCCGTAACTGTGTCTGACGCACCCACCGCTAGCCTAGCTTAGCACAAAGACTGCAGGTAAATGGCTCCAGCTAGCACACTACTCCCAATAAGTGACAAAATAACGCCAACATTTTCCTATTTACATGTTGTGATTTGTATAGTCACCGCGTGTACAAATAACAAGGTCACATGAGACACAGCCATCTTCTAACCATATACACACTGGGAAATATATTCTCAGAAGGCGAAGCACTGCTACTTCTGCGGAGCGATTTTGTTATCTAAAGTAAACTTTTTAAAAGTGTACTTAAGTGTGTTAAGAAAAAATAGTCATGCAAGTTTGCTCTTTAAGTAAACTTATTAATATTCTACTATCTGTCATTACAGTTTTAAAAAATATCTACTTTAAAGATTTGAAGTACACAACAAGTGTACATTCAATATAGTTTAGTACACTACTTTTTCATGAGGGAAAGATGCCCATCTTCAAGTCCTCATGATGTTCTGAATAAAAAACTAAGTATGATCACTCAGATAAGACATTTTGTGATGTATCATTCATAATCTATTTAGCTAGTATCCAGCCAGTAAAGATCATATTCTTTATCCGGATGTCCAGATACTAAAAATGTCCTTTAAATCTAGAGTGAACTGACATTTTATTGCAGTAAGAGACTCGTTTGTTTACATCAGACAAGTTTATAAAGTCTCTTTTTATCTTCATTTATTTACTTCAGTTCTGCCCATCTCTACAAAGACACTGGTGTTCAGCGCTCAACACACACCATTTCCTTCGAGTTTAATAGCTTTTATACGGTTTATATCAGCGAGTCACGCAAGGCCCTGAAGTGTTTCTGGAAAAAAATCAGTGCTACAAAGAGACTTTTGTGTTCTGATGGCAGCTTTCGGCGGAGAAGAAAGAGCCAGCCAGAAGCAGCCCGGCCAACCAGCATCAGACGACTCGATCTTCAAGCCTTTCGGATTCACGCGCCGGACAGGAAAACCCTCCGGCCTCGAGCGCCTCCCGTCCCGTGTCACGAGAGTCCAGACTCCGAGAGCGCTCCCGCCTGGCCTCAGTCTCCAGGAACACATCTGTTGTGTCTGCAGCACAGACCTGACTCCATCAAAGACGGCCGCCCAACAGACACTGTTTTGTCGCTAGAAACACTGACATTCCTTCAATACATTTAATGCCGTCTTTGGTAAACATTTCCTGCAGACTGGGCCCAAACCTAACTCCGCTAACAGCTAAACTGTAAAGTTGAGTTGAGATTGAGACGTTACCTCTGCTTGACACAGCACATCTGGACTTCAATAACAGCAGAACAGGATTTTGTTTAATAAACCAACCAGTTGCTACAGCAGAAGCGTTTAGTTTACAGAGCGAGTTGGATCGAGCGAAATGTTCCTCCCGCTTCTAAAGCGAGACTGTTATACATCACACCCACTGCTGTGAGTTTATTTACAGCGATATCAGCACCATCGGCCAGCCAGATCAAATGCTAGACTGTTAATCTTTACCTCAGCATGTTATTTAAAGTCCCACTGAAGTGCCTTCCACTGAACAGGAAGCTGAGGCGGGACCTATTGAGTGGCTCCTCCCCCTTTTCAAACAGCCAATAGCGTTTAGTTTCCCCTCACAGACTGCGAGTCGTACTTGACAGCACATGCATGAGCGCTGATGATACGCTGGATTATAGTAGAGGTGTGAATGAATTCTAGTCATTTCATTCTTAATCAACGTACGGTTGGAAAACGGGATAAAACTTGAGCGTTTGAGCAACTGAACACACACTCCCACACCCATATTGCTCTGTGAAGTGTCGACTCGCTTCGGCCAGGTGGTGTTTGTAGCAGAGGGGGCGGAGCTTTAGATTCTAGAGAGCATTTGATTGGACAGAAGATGTGATGAGAAGCTGAAGTCCGCGATGATGTCATAAAAATCCCTGATCCAGTTTAGCGGAAGTGAGAGATTTAATGCTTATATCTCCTAAATGCGGACGTTGTCATTGTTTTGAAACACACCGGCTTATTCATAACCTTAAGGCTAACATATTCATTCTAAAAGCTAAAAAACTTAAATTATGATGTCAGGGGGCCTTTAAGTCTATCTGTTATGTGGCATTTTCATTTATATGGGTCAATCTCACCAAACCGGTAAAGAACATGGTTAAATTTCACAAAAAATAAAATGAAATAAAATAAAATATAGTTATTAGAGATTAAATGAGATTTTAAAAAATACATTTGTGTAGAAATAACATTTTGGGTGAAGACAATAGGCATGTTTCCATTAAAAGTTGCGAATCGAACTTATGCACAAAATTGGAAAATGGCATAAAACATTTTTGAATAAGGCTAAATCGTCACTTCCTGGGAAATTGGAACAAATATCAGTAATAAAGCTGCAATCAGCTCTTTTCCCTCCATCATAAATGAGTGTGTCTCAGAGCGTCAGTCGAAACTCAATAACCACTGTCATGATCTCTAGCGTTGGGATGCTGGTGTTTGTGAACACACTCGTGTGAGACACTTCTGGAGGGAATTAAACCGAATCATTCTGATCACACACTTCGACTCCGGCGTTTCAGAAACACCAAACCAACATCTGAGATGCTGAGATGCGATTGGTCCCTATTTTAGGTCCAATGAGATTTTGTTTGCATTGGGACCTTATTTTCCCACAGTTCTCATCGCTATAATGTAAAAAATATCTTATTTAAATTGTAAAGTCTATGTTTTTATTGCAATGACTTTCTGCTGACCAGTATCACAAACATTCTGGATGAGAAAGGAATTTATTTTGACTATTCTAACGAGAATTTGAGGGAAATGTGTGTAATTGTCATGAAAACCGTCACAACGTAAAAAAAAAAAAAAAATTCCTATGAAGTAAAATTGGCTTATTTTTCTCTATGAAAAACAAGATAAAAGTCTTTTGTTTTGAGGTGATACTATGTGCTGCAGGGAGGTTTTCTGACATTCATGTGTATCTCTCATGAATCCAGGCAAAGAAAGCAAGTATTAGCCTACAGAAAGCTGTGAGCTGGCAGTGATAACCTATTCACAGCTTATCTTCAACATAATGGAGGAAGACGGCCAGCAAAAAGCCTGAAGGGAAGACATTCTCCTGCTTTACATGGCATCAAAAGGAGGCATAATTACAGACTGCCTTTGCATGAAGAAGGAACTAGAAACACCAATTCTTTCGCCTCACTTCACTTTAGATCAAAGCTGCATTGGTGTTGGTTTTAGAGCAAAAACGGTAAAAAATAAACCACCTGCTGAAAGATTCTGGACGCAATCCTTTATTTTCTCCCTGTATAGTGAAGTTGGGCAAAGAAACAGTTAAAGTCCACCATAGTCAATAATTTTATCCCTTAAAACTCATCTTTGATCACCAAAATTACATATTTAAACTTTTTTTTTCTTTCAAAAATAATTTCTTCATGTCTTGAGTGTAACTCGACACCCTTGCCTCATTTAGTATGTGCGGTTCTATGAATATGCAAATGAACCCCGCCTCCACTCACTCAATCCACTGGTTGAGGATCACACGTTGATCTGATTGGTTACAAGGTAGTTTGTGACGTCAGAAACACCAGCGATTTCAAAGCGTGTTTTTGAGACTGTCTTTGGTTCACTGCAGTTTTAAGGAGGAAATACTCAGCAATGCTGTCGACTTATGAATTTACACATGGTGTGTCTTAAAGCATATTAAAAACACCACATAGACACATAAACAACATTAAACGCTGGATTTACACCACAAGGGGACTTCAACCATTCTCATGTTTTCAGTATATTTGAATCACTATTTTCCATGAATATATACAGTGATGTAAATCTTTTTGAATTAAATTAGTTTTTTATTTTGCGTTTGATTGATGCTGATACTCAAAACTGCATATCTCATGAGAAAACAAGCATTTTAGTGTCATTTCGTATGAATTTGTACAAAAAATTTGAAAAAAGTAAGACCATCAGATTGATTTCTTGAGACGAATTTCATACGAATTAGCCACCAACTCAGCAAAGCGTTCAATAGTTGTGAGATTGGGTTGTAAAAATGTGCTCTTTGCTATCAAACAACCCAGCAATCTCTGCACTGAGACGCTCAAGCTGTAGCGTCTTGAATTGCAAGTCGTAACAAAGATATCCAGAAAAATGTTTAGGCAGAAAGAGGGGGGTCATGTGACGCTGGAAAGAGATACGCGTTCCCTAATAGTGGGGGTGAACGAGAACCAACAGCTGCAACAATCCAAAGAAGAAGAAGACAAGCCATATCAGTCTCTCACACTGACAACAACGCTCACGTCCTGAGCCTCAACTACTGTATGATCACCGGTGAAGAGATGCAGCACATGCACTGAGGCTCAGAGGATCACGGACAGGTTGGTTTGGTGTAATTGCAGGGTGTGTGTGTGTGTGTGTGTGTGTGTGTGTGTGTGTGTGTGTGTGTGTGAAGCTCTGTTGGTGGCGGAGGAGTCTGTCTGTCCGCTCGCTGAATGTGTGGCAAGCCCTGGCACGCTTTATCTCGAGTCTCACACACAGAGAGTTTCAGGTGAGAGGAAGACCAGACTGTAAAGCACAACACTGTCTGAAGCCAACCAACACATGATCATCTGGAAGCCGCTTTGGTAGAAGTGTCTGCTAAATGATTAAATTAAAGTTACGCAACCGCATTTATAAGTATTTCCACATATGCATTTAGTTTGGTCGATAATCTGATGAAAGAACATGGACGCTCATATATAGAGCATTTATTTACATTCCCAGTCAAATGTTTCAAATATTTAAAATGTGTTTATGTTTTTTGAAGGACGTCTCTTCTGCTCCTCAAAGCTGCATTAAAAATACAGTAAAAAACTGTAATATTGTGAAAAATTATTGCAATTTAAAATGGCTGTTTTCTATATAGTGAAGTGTAATGTATTCCTGTGATCAAAGCTGAATGTTCAGCATCATTACTCCAGTCTTCAGTGTCACATGATCCTTCAGAAATCAGTCTAATATTTGTAACTAATGTTTGTAACATTATAAATGTCTTTACTGTCACTTCTAATCAATTTTAAATTAAAGTATTAATTTCTTTTCTGTTTTATCTTTTTCTTATCTTTAAACTGTGGTGAGTGTATCACAGTTTCCACAAAAATATGAAGAGCACACTTGTTCTCAACACTGATAACAATCAGAAATGTTTCTTGAGGAAGAATTAATCATATCATAATGATTTCTGAAGGATCATGTGACACTGAGTAATGATGCTGTAAATTCAGCTTTGATCACAGGAATACATTACACTTCACTATATATATATTCACATAGAAAACAGCTGTTTTAAATTGTAATAATATTTCACAATATTTCTGTTTTTACTGTATTTTTAATCAAATAAATGCAGCCTTGGTGAGCAGAAGAGACTTCTTTCAAAAACGTAAAAAAAAAACGTAATTATCGTAATTATTAGCCCAAAAATGGCTAGCATACAGCAATGAAAATGCTAAATGCGAATAATAAAGTATTAACCATATAATCAGGCATAGTATATAGCAATAGAATATCAAAATAAGTAAGCTAATCAACTTTTAAATCATTTGTTGTTGACATCAATGTGTCCAATCAAACTACACAGTATTTCACAGTATATACTCAGCCCAGTGTTTGTTAGTCTGGTGAATCTGCTGTTATTTATGCATTTACAATGCACAGTTAATACAGTCTTCTTGTTTATTTTGCCACATTGTTTCCAGTGTAAAATCTGGATCCTAAGGCAAAAGCAATGGAGAAGCACTGATTTAACAGCCGTGCTTATCCACAAACAGGACCAATACAACTCAGAGAACAGGCGGACACTTACTAGCTGGAGGACAGAGGCTAACTAATTGTTTTAACATGTAGGTGAGAATTGATGTTGCTCTCTAGTGTCAGCAAATATGATTTGGACGCATTAAAGCGGTTTAATCTCAACGTGTGTTTGTCTCCTGAACACAGGGTGTGATCCTGGAGGGGGAGGGGGGGGGCGAGACTGAGTTAATCTCAGCACAGTCGACATCCCACCGGTCGGTGATCACAACCCTGGTGACTGGATCAGATAAGACCAGTGTCCCCAGGGCCACAGAAGAATAGCTGTCTCACTCCTGAAGTCAAAACACACATTTACATTGAGACACACTGAGATATGCTAAACACATCCTTATCAAGGTGAGAAAGAGGCTTGATCATAGCCCTGCAGTGTGAAGCATGCGTTACACATGACAGTATAAGCAGGACCCGGTGTTTTTGTCTTTGTGATCCACGCCCAGATACCGTTTTGTGTGTTTCAGACCCACGCCTTCAGCATTAGTCTGTTCACAGGTCAAAATGAAAGCTTAAACGTGACTGCAGAGATTTCACCAGTGTGAACGCGCACTGATTCGGATCAGAAACCGGTTTACACAACCTATTGCCCTATAAAAAACACAGTGATGATGTTTGGAGGTGAATCATCAACAACAAATGTAAATAAAGATGGGTTGTTTCAACAGTCAAATATGGATTACAATTTTAAACCCAATACTTGTGTTTATTCATATGTGACCATTGAAACAACCCATCATTTAGTGTATGGTAATATATTTAAACTTCATTTACTTGCTTTATTTATAAAATTGCTGCATTTACATTTGTTGTGGATATGGATAAACAACTGTTGGATTTAAAAAAATTTATTTCAATTCAGGCGTCCAATATATGACCATTGAAACCATTATTTTTTACCTAGACTTCCTACATACCTTATTAATTTGGTACTTCATTTATAAAATTTATTTTTACATATAAAATTGCTTTATTTCACTTTATTTACTTTTGGATTGGTCACTGTTTTTTTGAGTGTAACTGATTTATGTGTCAGTTAATGTAAACTGTGTGCTGGCATCTCGTGAGCCGTGAAAAATGAATATGGCACTCACTTGAGAAAGTACTTCTGTCCGTTGGGGGTGTAGGCCATCTCCCAGCCCGGGGGTAGCGGCAGCTCCTCGGCCACGTCGAAGGACTGGTGTCGGATGTGCGAGTGTTGCCGAGCGGGGTTCGGGACGCCCAGCGCGCCCGCGGGCAGCTGCAGCGACGCCGGGGAGGAGTGCGAGCGGACGTGCGTCGCCTGGAGCCGCGGGGGGAGGCCGCCCGAGTCCGTGCTGGACTGCCGAGAGTGCGAGCCCGAGTCCGGCTCCTTGAAGAACGACTCGGGCATATGCTTGTTCCTCCAGGAGGG
The DNA here is from genome assembly GCF_964197995.2 of Scardinius erythrophthalmus. NCBI lineage: Eukaryota > Metazoa > Chordata > Actinopteri > Cypriniformes > Leuciscidae > Scardinius > Scardinius erythrophthalmus. Next base: position 36,813,161 of record NC_138234.1, read on the forward strand.
TGCGGTAAAGTAGGTTTTATGTTGGACATTCGTTAGACATTCGCCAAGCAAATTAAGGGACTGTCTCAAAACTGCACACACACACACACACACACAAATAAGCATTCCAAGGTGCGAAACCACGCAAAGCATACTAATAAAATGTAAAGATGTGAATTAAGTGGACAACCTATTTTTTTGTCAAATAGGCTTAGATAGTTTTAAGCTGTGCATGGGATATTCACTATGAATGGGTACATGGTTATTACATTGTACTCCCAAAATTTCATTTTATCTTATAGAAACAGGTGATGTCACACCACCTGGAATTTGTTCACCAACCGTTGGAGCACACCATACACAACTTGAATTTGGAAAATGTCATTTAGTCTATTTTTAATGAATTTTGGAAATACGCAAATCTATATAACTTCCTGGTCATGTGACCTGATGATGTCACACCACATGTAATGTATTCACCAACCGTTGGAGCACACCATACACGACTTGAATTTGGAAAATGTAATTTCGTCATTTTTTAATGAATTTTTGAAATAAGCAAATCTATATAACGTCCTGGTCATGTGACCTGATGATGTCACACCACATGTAATGTATTCACCAACCCTTGGAGCACACCATACATGACTTGGATTTGGAAAATGTAATTTCGTCTATTTTTAATGAATTTTTGAAATACGCAAATCTATATAACTTCCTGGTCATGTGACCTGATGATGTCACACCACTTGTAATGTATTCACCAACCCTTGTTGCACACCATACACGACTTGGATTTAGAAAATTTCAATTTGTCTATTTTTAATGAATTTTTGAAATACGCAAATCTATATAACTTCCTGGTCATGTGACCTGATGATGTCACACCACTTGTAATGTATTCACCAACCCTTGGAGCACACCATACACGACTTGGATTTGGAAAATGTCATTTAGTGTATTTTTAATGAATTTTTGAAATACGCAAATCTATATAACTTCCTGGTCATGTGACCTGATGATGTCACACCACATGTAATGTATTCACCAACCGTTGGAGCACACCATACACGACTTGGATTTGGAAAATGTAATTTCGTCAATTTTTAATGAATTTTTGAAATAAGCAAATCTATATAACTTCCTGGTCATGTGACCTGATGATGTCACACCACATGTAATGTATTCACCAACCCTTGTTGCACACCATACACGACTTGGATTTAGAAAATTTCAATTTGTCTATTTTTAATGAATTTTTGAAATACGCAAATCTATATAACTTCCTGGTCATGTGACCTGATGATGTCACACCACTTGTAATGTATTCACCAACCCTTGGAGCACACCATACACGACTTGGATTTCGAAAATGTCATTTAGTGTATTTTTAATGAATTTTTAAAATACGCAAATCTATATAACTTCCTGGTCATGTGACCTGATGATGTCACACCACATGTAATGTATTCACCAACCCTTGTTGCACACCATACACGACTTGGATTTAGAAAATTTCAATTTGTCTATTTTTAATGAATTTTTGAAATACCCCAATCTATATAACTTCCTGGTCATGTGACCTGATGATGTCACACCACTTGTAATGTATTCACCAACCCTTGTTGCACACCATACACGACTTGGATTTAGAAAATTTCAATTTGTCTATTTTTAATGAATTTTTGAAATACGCAAATCTATATAACTTCCTGGTCATGTGACCTGATGATGTCACACCACATGTAATGTATTCACCAACCCTTGTTGCACACCATACACGACTTGGATTTAGAAAATTTCATTTTGTCTATTTTTAATGAATTTTTGAAATACCCCAATCTATATAACTTCCTGGTCATGTGACCTGATGATGTCACACCACTTGTAATGTATTCACCAACCCTTGTTGCACACCATACACGACTTGGATTTAGAAAATTTCAATTTGTCTATTTTTAATGAATTTTTGAAATACCCCAATCTATATAACTTCCTGGTCATGTGACCTGATGATGTCACACCACTTGTAATGTATTCACCAACCCTTGTTGCACACCATACACGACTTGGATTTAGAAAATTTCAATTTGTCTATTTTTAATTAATTTTTGAAATACGCAAATCTATATAACTTCCTGGTCATGTGACCTGATGATGTCACACCACATGTAATGTATTCACCAACCCTTGTTGCACACCATACACGACTTGGATTTAGAAAATTTCATTTTGTCTATTTTTAATGAATTTTTGAAATACCCCAATCTATATAACTTCCTGGTCATGTGACCTGATGATGTCACACCACTTGTAATGTATTCACCAACCCTTGTTGCACACCATACACGACTTGGATTTAGAAAATTTCAATTTGTCTATTTTTAATGAATTTTTGAAATACGCAAATCTATATAACTTCCTGGTCATGTGACCTGATGATGTCACACCACTTGTAATGTATTCACCAACCCTTGTTGCACACCATACATGACTTGGATTTAGAAAATTTCAATTTGTCTATTTTTAATGAATTTTTGAAATACGCAAATCTATATAACTTCCTGGTCATGTGACCTGATGATGTCACACCACTTGTAATGTATTCACCAACCCTTGTTGCACACCATACACGACTTGGATTTAGAAAATTTAAATTTGTCTATTTTTAATGAATTTTTGAAATACCCAAATCTATATAACGTCCTGGTCATGTGACCTGATGATGTCACACCACATGTAATGTATTCACCAACCGTTGGAGCACACCATACACGACTTGGATTTGGAAAATGTCATTTAGTGTATTTTTAATGAATTTTTGAAATACACAAATCTATATAACTTCCTGGTCATGTGACCTGATGATGTCACACCACATGTAATGTATTCACCAACCGTTGGAGCACACCATACACGACTTGGATTTGGAAAATGTAATTTCGTCAATTTTTAATGAATTTTTGAAATAAGCAAATCTATATAACTTCCTGGTCATGTGACCTGATGATGTCACACCACATGTAATGTATTCACCAACCCTTGTTGCACACCATACACGACTTGGATTTAGAAAATTTCAATTTGTCTATTTTTAATGAATTTTTGAAATACGCAAATCTATATAACTTCCTGGTCATGTGACCTGATGATGTCACACCACCTGGGATTTATTCACCAACCCTTGGAGCACACCATACACGACTTGGATTTAGAAAATGTCATTTAGTGTATTTTTAATGAATTTTTGAAATACACAAATCTATATAACTTCCTGGTCATGTGACCTGATGATGTCACACCACCTGGGATTTATTCACCAACCCTTGGAACATTTTTACAGGTTTTCTAAAGTTTTCTATTTTTTTATTTTTCTAATTGATATTAAAAGAGGAATTTGACAAAGCTGTGAAATTAGATTGATTTCACAAGTAATGACCATTCACATTAAGAAATACATGTTTTGTCATATTTTCATAGAAGAAAAAGAAAAAAAGAAATTAAGTGCATACAGTTAGCTCATGACATCCCTTTATTGAAGAAAACATACAGAAGTTAAACAATCAAGAGTTTTATTTAATTTTCATCTGTTTCTTTAAATATTAACAAATGTGAACTTATGGTATTGGGATTTTGTAATATCACCATTATGTAGGCTAGTATAACAGTGAAAAAAGTAGTTGCATGTCTTATAACTGTAAAACCAAATGCTATATTTCAAAAGGCACCAGAGTTTTTACTAAAATGCAATTTTGATGTTAATAACATACACTGTAAAAAATTTTACAGAAAATAACTGTGATTTTTTGACGATCATTTTCTTTCATTTTAAATTGTACTCAAAACACTGTAAAATTACAAATAATATCTGTAAAATAAAAATGCAGCTGTTATTTTAGGTATTATGACATTAATGACAAATTACAGTAATTCACATTTTTTATACAGAAAATTGATTGTATTTTTCATACAGTATTTTTTCTGTTTTCTTAAATTTAATCTGTAATTTAACAGTAACAAAACAGTTAAATGACAAAATGGTCAAATGACTGTCAGCTCCCCAAAAAACTGTAAAACATCCTAAATTAAATAAACTGAAAAACGCTGTTATTTCACAGGTATTTCCTGAATAATCACGATCATACACCTTCATTGTAAAAAAAAATTGTAAAAAAAGGGTCAAATGACTGGCAGCTGCGGCTGCCAAACACCCTTTAAGGTACTACTCAACCGTTTGGTAGACCACACTTTAAGTCACTATATTTAATTAAAAAATGCATCAAGCTTAACTCAACCTGAATGAGCCATCTCTATTGTTTGGTGTAGTTGTGCAATGCAAAAAAAAATCCACTAGATGGCGCTGTGTCTGTGAGCAGCATGCCTTTTCATTGTTCCTTCAAACAGCACGTGACACAGCGAAAATTTACTCATCCTTTGATGACGCATATAGGCGGGACTTTTAAAGGTAAAACTATTTCGTTGACATATTATCGTTTCAGAGGACTTGTTAAACAGAATTATGTAACTTAATTAAACAAAAATAAGTCTTATAAGGGTCAAATAATTTTTTCAAAACATGCTCTACCAAACGGTTGAGATGTCTTTTTATGGTAGAGAAGCTAGCTAATGTTGGTAAAATTAGCTAATGTTGGTAAAATTAGCTAATGTTGGTAAAATGAGCTATTTGCAATGAACAAAAGGGTTAGTGTTGGTAAAATGATACATTTAATATTATTCAATTTCATATTTGATGAGAAATATTTGATCAATATAGTATCTCTAGATAGTATCTCGTGGGCTCAAGATAGTAACTCGTGGCCTCAAGATACTATCTTGTGGCCTCAAGATAGTAACTCGTGGCCTCAAGATACTATCTTGTGGCCTCAAGATAGTAACTCGTGGCCTCAAGATAGTAACTCGTGGCCTCAAGATAGTAACTCGTGGCCTCAAGATAGTAACTCGTGGCCTCAAGATAGTATCTCGTGGCCTCAAGATAGTAACTCGTGACCTCAAGATAGTAACTCGTGGCCTCAAGATTGTAACTCGTGACCTCAAGATAGTAACTCGTGGCCTCAAGATTGTATCTCGTGGCCTCAAGATAGTATCTCGTGGCCTCAAGATAGTATCTCGTGGCCTCAAGATAGTATCTCGTGGGCTCAAGATAGTAACTCGTGGGCTCAAGATAGTAACTCGTGGCCTCAAGATAGTAACATGTGGCCTCAAGATAGTAACCCGTGGCCTCAGGATAGTAACCCGTGGCCTCAAGATAGTAACTCGTGGGCTCAAGATAGTAACTCGTGGGCTCAAGATAGTAACTCGTGGCCTCAAGATAGTAACTCGTGGCCTCAAGATAGTAACTCGTGGCCTCAAGATAGTAACTCGTGGCCTCAAGATAGTAACTCGTGGCCTCAAGATAGTATCTCGTGGGCGTGGCCTCAAGATAGTATCTCGTGGGCGTGGCCTCAAGATAGTAACTCGTGGCCTCAAGATAGTAACTCGTGGCCTCAAGATAGTAACTCGTGGCCTCAAGATAGTAACCCGTGGCCTCAAGATAGTAACCCGTGGCCTCAAGATAGTAACCCGTGGCCTCAGGATAGTAACCCGTGGCCTCAAGATAGTAACCCGTGGTCTCAAGATAGTAACCCGTGGTCTCAAGATAGTAACCCGTGGCCTCAAGATAGTAACCCGTGGCCTCAAGATAGTAACTCGTGGCCTCAAGATAGTAACTCGTGGCCTCAAGATAGTAACTCGTGGCCTCAAGATAGTAACATGTGGCCTCAGGATAGTAACCCGTGGCCTCAGGATAGTAACCCGTGGCCTCAAGATAGTAACCCGTGGTCTCAAGATAGTAACTCGTGGCCTCAAGATAGTAACTCGTGGCCTCAAGATAGTAACTCGTGGCCTCAAGATAGTAACTCGTGGCCTCAAGATACTATCTCGTGGCCTCAAGATAGTAACCTGTGGCCTCAAGATACTATCTCGTGGCCTCAAGATAGTAACTCGTGGCCTCAAGATAGTAACTCGTGGCCTCAAGATAGTATCTCGTGGGCGTGGCCTCAAGATAGTAACTCGTGGCCTCAAGATAGTAACTCGTGGCCTCAAGATACTATCATGAGTTGCTATCTTGAGGCCACGAGATAGTTATAATTTTTTTTTTTGACAAAGTGGGACTTGGGGGGCCCCGTACTAATCAAATCTTGGGTGAAGTTTTGCACCAACACACACACACACACACACACACACACACACACACACAGAGACACAGAGACACACACACACACACACACACACACACACACACACACACACACACACACACACACACACACACACACACACACACTTGATGTGTTTGGAGCCATCAATAGCAGCCATCAGATTTTTTATTGGTCAAGAAACTGCACAACATTGACTTGTTCTGAATGTTGTTCTTTTACTATGAACAGACATCTCAACCGTTTGGTAGAGCACTGTATCTAAAATACTGTAGAGTCTAATTTAAAAAAAAATATTGATTGTTGTTATTGTTATCATAATTGAATAAAAAATGCAAAGAAATAAATTTTCCTTTGCTTTTTTCATGGTGCGTACCTTAAAGGGTTAAAATTAAAGTAAAATATTCTAATTTAAATAAACCGAAAAAACACTGTTATTTCACAGGTATTTCCTGCATTATTATGATCAAATACCTTCATTGTAAAAGAAAATCGTAAATAAAGGGTCAAATGACTGCCAGCTGCGGCTGCCAAACAAAAAACATAAAATTAAAGTATAATATGCTAATTTAAATAAAGTGTAAAAAACTTTAAAATAAATTTGATGTCACCATGATTGAGATCAGTGTCTGCTTTAGTTGGGCTCATGACCCTTGAGTTTTTAACTTTAGTTTTCTCTGGCTGCTTTAACTGTGTATTTAATACACATTTGTTATAGCAATAAATGCAGGAGAAAATATCAGATGATCTTGATCATTCATTCATTGATGATGTTATAGTCATCATATGATGATCTGATTCACTGATGTATCAGTCAAATCTCTGAATATATTAGCTTAGATTTCAAAATATGTAGATTGAGTTTAGATTTACACAAAGTCTATAATTAATGTCATAATTTCTCACATAATCCTTAAAATATTGTGGCATCAGTATTATAACACTCTGAAAAAAAATATATATATATATATATTATACAGAAAAAGTTTTGAGCTGGTTCATATTTTTAGTAGAATAGAGACATCAAGAATCAACATATGAATCTCAACAATGGTGACAACCAACAAAGCCTTTTTGTGACTTTATAGTAATTCAGATTTTTTTTTTCATTGTCACCATTGTTGTGATTCATACGCTGATTCTTGATGTCTGAGTGAGTCTACATGATCCTGTCAAAACATTTTCTGTATAATGACTTCATAAAATCTGAGTATCACAGCACTGCAGGATCTGCTATAGCAGTTTTATCATGCAAAATGAACAACTAATATTTAACCATTTAATCAGATGTTTCATTCAGGTGTATTAACAAAGCAGGACACTACATGATGATTCACTAAAAAGTGACCAACATCATCTGATCTGAGTTTCTCTTGGATTGCTACAATTACCAATATGCATCAGAGACACACAGTTAAAGCAGCTAGAGAAACATTAAAGTTAAACACTAAAAGGTCAAGAGCCCAACTAAAGCAAACACTGATCTCCACCATGGTGACATCAAACTTTATTCTTTTCAATAAAGCTTCAACTTCTAAACCTCTGTTAATTCTCAATAAGAATGTTAGTATGAAAGAAATAAAGTCTGGATTGTAATAAGTGAAGATGCTGAGATCCTGAGAGATCTGGTAGTGTTTAATGATCTGTTGGGGTTTAAAGTGTTTCTGTATGGTGTGTGTCGTGTGTCACCATTGTGTTGAAGAGTAGAGCCTGAGCTTCAGTTCAGGATGAGCAGATAAACATTGATGATATGCTGCATGTTGCTTTATTTAACAGACAGTAACTGTGTAGTTGCTGATGCAGTGACGTATAGTCACAACAAATCATGCATATAATTAACTGCATGTTTTTCAGTAAAAAATCAGAAAATAAATGTGAAATAAATGTGTTTTAACTGTGTGTTTCTGTTAAAAAAGATTTATGAAGATTTCTGTAAAAGTATTTTGCACTTATTTAAATGAGGATATTTTACATTAATTTTACAGTTTTTGTATGTCAGCCGCAGCTGACAGTCATTTGTTATTTTATAGGATTTTTTTACAGGGAAGGTGTTTGACTGTAATAATTCAGGAAATAGCTGTAAAATAACAGTGTTTTTCTATAAAACATTTAAGGAAAATTTCTGTAAAATTTTTTTGCATTTCATTTAAATTAGGATATTTTACTTTATTTTTACGGTTTTTGTTTGGCAGCCGTAGCTGACAGTCAATGACTGTTTTTTTACGATTTTATTTTTTACAGTGTACCAATTACACTTATGCACTCATAAATAGGTTTTACTTTGTGCAATAATAATTTCTTCCTCCACAAAGGATTAATGCACAATTTGGAATAGTAAATAAATCAAAGTTAGAAACAAAAACTTTTTTTAATGACAATTGGTTTGGGAAAACAGTGAAGTTTTAGATCATGACTTTGCTCTCTTGCAGATTCAATGTGACAGGTGTTGTAGGTTGTTTCACATTTTATGTGTAGGCCTACAGCTACCGTGCAGTAGTTCTGAAACGGAATGGTTCTGTGTGTTGTGTAGGACGCAGTAAAAAGGGACAAACAACAGGTAAACAGTTAGCCTATATGGTAAATATGTGACATGGCCCATCATCATTTTGAGTTGCTCCTTTGACCAAGACAATTTTTCCATTAAATCTCTGTTTTTTTGTGAAATTTAATTTTAGGCTTTTTTTTTTTTTTTTTTTTTTTTTCTGACACAATTTTTAAATTGCTTGCTGTCATTAACACTTTTTGTTCTTATATATACACTACTGGTCAAAAGTTTTAGATCGGTTAGAATTTTTATGTTTTTAAAAGAAGTCTCTTCTGCTCACCAAGGCTGCATTTATTTGATAAAAAACAAGAAAAGAAAAAAAACAGTATTATTGTGAAACATTATGACAATTTAAAATGACTGTTTTCTATTTTAATATATTTTAAAATGTAATTTATTCCTCAGATGAAAGCTGAATTTTCAGCATCATTACTCCAGTCTTCAGTCACATGATCCTTCAGAAATCATTCTAATATGCTGATTTTATGCTCAAAAAACATTCATTATTATTTTCAATGTTGAAAACAGTTGTGTAAAATTTTTTTCAAAACTTCTTTGATGAATAGAACGTTCAAAAGAACAGCATTTATTTAAAATAGAATATTTTCTAACATTATAAATGTCTTTACTGTAACTTTTGATCAGTTTAACTCATCCTTGATGAATAAAAGTATTGATTTATTTTATTTCTTTCCCCCAAAAATAAAATTAAAATTCTTACTGACCCCAAATTTTTGAACGGTAGTGTTTAATGTGACAAAAGCTTTCCATTTCAGATAAATGCTGTTCTTTTGAACTTTCTATTCATCATAGCATCATGAAATAAAAATGTAAAAAACTGTTTTCAACATTGATAATAATCATAAATGTTTCTTGAGCATCAAATCATCATATTAGAATGATTTCTGAATGATCATGTGACACTGAAGACTGGAGTAATGATGCTGAAAATTCAGCTTTGATCACAGGAATAAATTACACTTTACTGTATATTCACATAGAAAACGGCTGTCTTAAATTGTAATAATATTTCAATATTTCAATATATAGGGGAGAGCGGGGTAAGTTGTCACACGGGTAAGTTGTCACACTGTCCATAACTCCAACACTAGAGGCTCTATCTCAAAAATCAAATAGCCACTTTATGTGACTTCTTCTTCTATAGTCAACTTCCTGTTCACATGTGGTCAAGATCACTGTAATCTGAGGTTAGCACAATTTTCTTGTTTTTCTGCTTAAAAAGTAAAAAAATCTCACTTTACATTTTATGCAATACAACTTTGTTAGGTATGAATGTTTAAAATTATTATTTTGCACAAAATAGAGGAGACAGTAACGTGTCTTTTGGTACTTTAGCTAAAGTGATATGTTGAGTTAAACTTGAGATTTAGCCAACATTAGCTCACATGTCAATATGGGGCAAGTTGTCTCAATGACTTTGGGGCAAGTCGTCACATGTGCCCCAGCACCAACCCTGTCCTGCCTAGCACGCCCAGTTATGCTTCTGCTATCACCAGCTCACCCTTACCCAGCAATGCTATTGCTGGCAGTGGGCTACCAACTCCAGTGGACATCCGGCCATATCCAAAAAATGGCCCCCGAAAACCAGCCAGCAAAGGAAGAAAACGATGCAAATCAGCAATACTTACTGACACGCCAGTGAAGCAGCAACTAGAAATAGAAAATAATAAGTCTCAATCTAGCAAAAAGCGGTTTCAAAAGAAAAGGAAGCAGAAATCTGGACCTATGAAAAACAAGGCAGCTACATTTACATTTAGTCATTTAGCAGATGCTTTTGTCCAAAGCGACTTACAAATTAGGACTAATTTAAGCGAGTCATTGTGAAGAGGCAAAAAAACCACAACACAAGAAGTGCTCAAAATACGAAGTTCAGGCATTGTTCAGAGTAGCATATGCGTAAAATGTGTAAAATGCAACAATTGGGCCCATGATGCTTGCACCTCAGGCCAGGCAATTTATGTGTGTCAGAATTGTGACTCTGGAGATGAGTCCGATTAGTCAGATACAGGGCATCTGTTTTGATCAGAGGTTTAAGTTAAGCAGGTTATCTGCAGCATTCCATTCAGTTATCAGGATCTATGTGCAAGCCATAGAACGTTTGAGTTTAAAGTTCAAAGTAAAGTGGTTTTGCCACTTAATTGAAATGTGCATTATTTGGATTGAAATAATTGTTTTTCCAGATTCTCCAGGCACGGATGTTTATATTTCCAGTTCTGTTTTGAGTTTAAAAAACAAAATCAATATTCACAATTAAGTAGTTGTGTTCTTATTTTTAGATAATCTAGTGTGACAACTTACCCGCCAATGGGGCAAATTGTCACAAGTGCACACTCGCTATTCAACAGTCTACAACTCCGTAATGAGATAAGATATGAAGATGTTATGAATACAACATATGTGCCCAAGACTTCCTTCTTTCATTTGGTATGAGATTTATACCATTTTGATGTATGGTGCTCAGTAAATGTTAGACAGTGTGAAAAGTGTGACAACATACCCCGCTCTCCCCTATATATAGGGTAGAGTGGGGGAAAACGCCCCCCTTAAGGAAAATGTGACATTACAGTGAAACAAAACATAAATGTGACTAGAATTGCCATCCCGGTTTTGAGTGACTATGGCAGGAGTTATTCGCCAAATATTAAAATTGCTCAGCCTTTATAATTAATTTGTATTTTCACTGAAAATATTTTTGTACAAAGGGGGCGTTTTGCCCCAGCGGTGGGGTAAAACGCCCCCCAAGGTGGGGTAAAATGCCCCCTGTCTTACCAACCAGTTTGCTTCATAGATCAACAGCAAAATTAACAGACAATAGTTTTTAATCTCTAAAGGTAAAAGGCAAGTAATGTATCAACATGTATATATATTAATATTTATTTCAGCAATGTTCAAAGTAGGCAAAATTAACTACCTTCCATCAGTGAGCTAACTGTGCTAGCAAGCTAGCTAGTTAATGCTCACTTGAGGTAATTTTTTCATGTTTTGTTCAAATATTTAGATTTTACAACCTAGTTATACTGCATTAAGTGTAAAACAAAGGATTTGATAGACAGAAATATTTTATTATAGTAATTATGATACAGAAACTATGCCCCCAGGGGGGGCGTTTTACCCCTCAGCGTAGGGGGCGTTTTACCCCACACGCTATGAGTTTTTAAAAAAAAAAAAAAATTTTTAAATATAATTATATTCCTTATAAATAATATATGATCTCAAACTACAGACTTCACTATTCATCTATCATACATCACTGTGATATCCTGCAGAACAATATTCTCTTAAACACTTATTTACTAATATCTGAAAATTATAGCATTTACCCTGTAATCCTCTTCTCTTCAAATGTGTCGCTGGTGTCAGCTTCTCCATTGAGATTTGTATATCCCCGTTATCAACGTAGTGCATAGCAACAGTAAAAATGTATCTTGACTACTTTTAGTGGTTATTTTGGGAAAAACAGGTGGGGGGCGTTTTACCCCAGGGGGGCGTTTTCCCCCACTCTACCCTATATATATATATATATATATATATATATATATAATTTTTTTTTTATCAAAACAAAAAATCAAACATTTTTAGTCATTACTTTAGAGAAAGAGAATGAAGCATTATAAATAAACATTGTGATATCAAAATGATAGATCACGTCACATCTTATATGAATAGAGATGTCCTTCTATTTATATATTAATTTATTTTATTTGTTTGTTTGATGTATCAAAGACATTTTTTTCTCTTTTTTAGAAAACATCAAAACAATGTATAGTGGCAATGGATTTTTTTATTTTTTTTAAACATTAAATACATAATAATACTAAACAGTTGCATGGTTCGTATTGATTTTAAAGTTTTACTTTTATAAATAGTTTCCATATATGTAAATGTCAATTTTAAATTGTTTAAAAATATTTATTTTTCAATCCACTTTGGTTATAGGCCTAGTAATAAGCCATAATAGTTATGAAATCACATATAAATATTTATCTATATCAATTGTAAAACATTTAAATATCACTTTCTTCAAAACAATATCAGCTTCAATATGAGTGGCTCATGGGCATAAAATATACAATTGTCTTCCACATCAACTTTAAAGCACAAGTGTCGAATGAGTGTAGGCCTAGTACTCAGTGTTATGTATCTTATATGAAAACTCATTAACTTTGTTCGTTATAGAATATCTATGAGGTGTCATCTATAATTTACTCCAATCTAAAACATGTTTCTTGAACAGAGAGTTCAATGTATTTGTAACATCAAGAATATATTTTGTTTAGACAATGGAGCATAGGCAATTATTACATCCGTAACTTAAAAAATGTTTATTATTCAGCCTAAATTGGGAAGTACTCCAAGTGTCTCTAATCCAATAAGCCTCAAAAGTTCTCTGGGAATTGCATACAATTAAATATTAGCTAAATATTTGTAAGTTCTATAAAACTAAAGATACCATCATCTTTAATCAATTTCCACAACCAAAATTCCCAAACCAATTGTCATTAAAAAAAAGTTTTTGTTTCTAACCTTGATTTATTTACTATTCCAAATTGTGCATTAATCCTTTGTGGAGGAAGAAATTATTATTGTACAAAGAAAAACCTATTTATGAGTGTATAAGTGTAATTGGTATGTTATTAACATCAAAATTGCATTTTAGTAAAAACTCTGGTGCTTTTTGAAATATAGCATTTGGTTTTACAGTTATAAGACATGCAACTACTTTTTTCACTGTTATACTAGCCTACATAATGGTGATATTACAAAATCCCAATACCATAAGTTCACATTTGTTAATATTTAAAGAAACAGATGAAAATTAAATAAAACTCTTGATTGTTTAACTTCTGTATGTTTTCTTCAATAAAGGGATGTCATGAGCTAACTGTATGCACTTAATTTCTTTTTTCTCTATGAAAATATGACAATGATTCAATGATATGATTCTTAATGTGAATGGTCATTACTTGTGAAATCAATCTAATTTCACAGCTTTGTCAAATTCCTCTTTTAATATCAATTAGGAAAAAAAAAAAATATTTGAAAACCTGTAAAAATGTTCCAAGGGTTGGTGAATAAATCCCAGGTGGTGTGACATCATCAGGTCACATGACCAGGAAGTTATATAGATCTGTGTATTTCAAAAATTCATTAAAAATAGACAAAATTATATTTTCCAAATCCAAGTCGTGTATGGTGTGCTCCAAAGGTTGGTGAATAAATCCCAGGTGGTGTGACATCATCAGGTCACATGACCAGGAAGTTATATAGATTTGCGTATTTCAGAAATTCATTAAAAATAGACGAAATGACATTTTCCAAATCCAAGTCATGTATGGTGTGCTCCAAAGGTTGGTGAATAAATCCCAGGTGGTGTGACATCATCAGGTCACATGACCAGGAAGTTATATAGATTTGCGTCTTTCAAAAATTCATAAAAAATTGAGGAATTGACATTTTCTAAATCCAAGTCGTGTATGGTGTGCTCCAAAGGTTGGTGAATAAATCCCAGGTGGTGTGACATCATCAGGTCACATGACCAGGAAGTTATATAGATTTGCGTCTTTCAAAAATTCATAAAAAATTGAGGAATTGACATTTTCTAAATCCAAGTCGTGTATGGTGTGCTCCAACGGTTGGTGAATAAATCCCAGGTGGTGTGACATCATCAGGTCACATGACCAGGAAGTTATATAGATTTGCGTCTTTCAAAAATTCATAAAAAATAGACGAAATTACATTTTCTAAATCCAAGTCGTGTATGGTGTGCTCCAAAGGTTGGTGAATAAATCCCAGGTGGTGTGACATCATCAGGTCACATGACCAGGAAGTTATATAGATTTGCGTCTTTCAAAAATTCATAAAAAATTGACAAATTGACATTTTTTTAAATCCAAGTCGTGTATGGTGTGCTCCAACAGTTGGTGAATACATTACAAGTGGTGTGACATCATCAGGTCACATGACCAGAAGTTATATAGATTTGCGTATTTCAAAAATTCATAAAAAATTGACAAATTGACATTTTTTTAAATCCAAGTCGTGTATGGTGTGCTCCAAGGGTTGGTGAATACATTACATGTGGTGTGACATCATCAGGTCACATGACCAGGAAGTTATATAGATTTGCGTATTTCAAAAATTCATTAAAAATAGACAAATTGACATTTTCTAAATCCAAGTCGTGTATGGTGTGCTCCAAGGGTTGGTGAATAAATCCCATATGGTGTGACATCATCAGGTCACATGACCAGGAAGTTATATAGATTTGCGCATTTCAAAAATTCATTAAAAATACACCAAATGACATTTTCCAAATCCAAGTCGTGTATGGTGTGCTCTAAGGGTTGGTGAATACATTACATGTGGTGTGACATCATCATTTTTCACCAATCTAAGTTGTGTATTATATGCTGCATGTGTGTATAAATACATTGTTGGTCATTTGAGGTATTTACATAAAACAACCACAAAGTTAAATAGCCTAGATGTATTTAATTTAAAATTGGCTTAATCTATTTTTAATCCATTTACTAACATCAACTACATACGTAAAAGGATCACGTTTTTAGTGTTTTTGTGGAATAATGCACATACTTTACCAACTTTGTTGCCGATTTGGCACTTTTGAGACACTCCCTAACTTGAAGTGCCCAAGTGGGGATAGTTGTGAGGACTTTTTCACTTCCAATTCTTAAAACAATTACATCATCGAATAATATTAAAATTCACATTTGACATTATGCTTTACAATGTGACCTAGACGAGATACAGCATCATCCACGACTATTAAGCCATTACATATCAATTAATGCTGCAGAAAAGATCGAATGTCTAACGAATGTCCAACATAAAACCTACTTTACCGCACCCTCCAGGAGCTGCTGGGCTTGGGGTTCATGACGGAGTTGAAGAGAGCCTCCAGGTCCGTGTCAAGGTCTTTGGCGACATGGATGACCTGCTGGCCCGGTAACGGCTGGAGAGGGTTGCCGCTCATCGTGTGTCAAACAATAACAAACAAGCCCAAGTATTCAGTTAAAAACGGCCTGTGAAAATCCTGTAGGAACTTCTTTGGTTAGGCCTTTTTTTCGTTTCTTTTCTTTTTTTCTTTTCTTTTTTTCTTTCTTTGGTAAAAGTTGTTTCGCCCGACTTTAAAAGCTTTTAAAAGTCTTTAAAAAGTTGTCATAAAGCTAAAGGAGTGTATGTCATGTTGTCCCGCATTGAGTTTTTTTTTTCCCGGAGATTATTCCTCCTGCGCTCCGTAACTTTCCTGTGTCCCTGGCGGAGTTTCTGTCCCGATGGAAAGTTTGTAAACTCAAGCTTTTCCTCTCTCTCTCTCTCTCTCTCTCTCTCTCTCTCTCTCTCTCTCTCTCTCTCTCTCTCTCTGCGCGGATCCTGTGTCAGCTCATGAATATTCAACGACTCTGGGCCTCATGAATAATTAATTATCACTGTTTCGTTCATAACAGCAACAATGGACTATCAGTGGATTATGGAATTAACAACTTCACAAATAAACTTTTTTTAAATTGTATTGTTGCTGTGATGATATTCGAAACCAGCTTTTTTGTTTATTTACTTATTTATGTTTACAAAAAAGAAAAGAAAAAAATAATCTGTCATAATTATCTAAATATTTTATTGTAATCCATTAAATTAGTTTAGAATTTCAATTTACTGTTTTACTATGTTATATTAAAAAGATAAATGAATTTGAGATATTATGCATTTAATCATCAACTTGTTAGTTCAATTTTTTTTAAATATTACAAAACACCAAACATTTTTATCCAGAATTCCCAAATGTATAATACGGTGTATTAATAAATATTGTAATATATTAATGTATGTTATTTAATCTATTAACTCATACCTTAAATCATTTGTGTTATTGTATTAAATTGCATGTGTTTTTAATGAGTGAAGTGATAATAAAGCTAAAATAAAATAAAATATTATGCCTTTTATGCAAAAAAACATGCCTTGGCAGCTAATAATATAAGTTAAAGTGCTGAAGTTAATAAAACTGAAATAAAAATAAAGCAAAATAGAAAGCACATGAAAATCTAATAAAAAATGACTAAAGAACATAAAATATATTAAAACATACTAAAATAAGTATTAAAAAAAGCTAAAAAATAAATGAAAAATAAAAATATAATGTTTATAATGTTGAATAGAAAAATGTTAAAGTTAAAGTTTATTGAACAAATTATTTAGGAATAATTTGTTATTGTAAAAATGTAATACAAATGTGTGCATTTTCACATATAATGTATTAAATAATGTAATAACTAATGTGATATACTTAATGTATAAGTTATATAATAGATTAAATATTTTGTGTTATAATAGTAATACTTTTATTTATAGGTTTCTTTTAAGACACTCCAGGACACTTCACAGCGTAAAGCCGTAATAAAGCAATACAAAAACACAAACATAATTATTTAACAATAAAAATCAATCAATCAAATTAGTAAAAGCTATTGAAAACAAATGAGTTTTAATCTGAGTTTTAATAGAATCCAACTAATGAATATTCCATTATTCCAGCGCAGAACTAATGAAAACCCTCACGCAATATTGTGTTGCTTTTGTTTTGTTTGTTTGTTTCTATATAATGCCAGAAGTGAAAATCTTTCACAGCAGAGGATGAAGACTACAGAAAAATCATATTTTCACAGATTGGAGTGTCGAGGGATGTTCGCATTCATTCGCATATTGCAGGATAAGAAATGTGGGTCAAATGTGTTGTGAAGCCATTCCTCAGGTCAACTGTAAACACACCTCCTCATCACTGTATACGAGATGCACATGTTCATCTGTGGAGATCCAGTGATTCACACACAGTCTCATGAGTCAGACAAACTTACTGAGGAAGATTCCAGCGTTTGACACAGAGTCCATCTGTGATGAGGAACAGTTGTTAGGTCTCGGAGTTCAGTCTTCCTCCCATGGGAAACACACCTGTCCCGAGCAGAGCGAGCCTCCACAAGTGCACTCAAGGCATCTTTACATTTAAAGGAGCTATATGTATGCTCATGTATTAATAGCTTTTTTGTTGCCAATGTGTGACCAGCTTGTAATGAAACTTAAAAGATGAGACCTTCCCAGACATAGTTTGTCTATGAAAGCCTGTAGTCTGATTATTAGGCTATGTGAAGGACTTGGGTAATTTTTCCCGGGAAAATCCAAGGGGTGTGTTTATAGTCAAAGTATCGTAACAGTGAATATGAACTAACCTCATCTGTCGACATGATGGCTGCGTCTGAAACTGACTTTATATCACGCAATTCTGACTTTATATCTCGCAATTGCGATTTAACATATATCTCGCAATTCTGACTTTATATCTTGCAATTCTGACTTTATATCTCGCAATTCTGAATTTATATCTCGCAATTCTGACTTTATATCTTGCAATTCTGACTTTATATCTCCCAATTCTGAATTTATATCTCGCAATCCTGACTTTTTATCTCGCAATTCTGACTTTATATCGCGCAATTCTGACTTTATATCGCGCAATTCTGACTTTATATCTCGCAGTTCAGACTTTATATCTCGCAATTCTGACTTTATATCTCGCAATTCTGACTTTATATCGCGCAATTCTGACTTTATATCTCGCAGTTCAGACTTTATATCTCGCAATTGCGATTTAACATATATCTCGCAATTCTGACTTTATATCTCGAAATTCTGACTTTATATCTTGCAATTCAGACTTTATATCTCGCAATTGCGATTTTACATATATCTCACAATTCAGACTTTATATCTCGCAATTCTGACTTTATATCTCGCAATTCTTACTTTATATCTCGCAATTCTGACTTTAAATCTCGCAATTCTTACTTTATATCTCGCAATTCTGACTTTATATCTCGCAATTCTGACTTTATATCTCACAATTCTGACTTTATATCTCGCAATTCAGACTTTATATCACGCAATTCTGACTTTTTATCTCGCAATTCAGACTTTATATCTAGATATTCTGACTTTATATCTCACAATTCTGACTTTATATCACGCAATTCTGACTTTATATCACGCAATTCAGACTTTATATCTCGCAATTCTGACTTTATATCATGCAATTCAGACTTTGTATCATGCAAATCAGACTTTATATCACGCAATTCAGACTTTATATCTCGCAATTCTGACTTTTTATCTCGCAATTCAGACTTTATATCTAGATATTCTGACTTTATATCTAGCAATTCTGACTTTATATCTCGCAATTCTGACTTTTTATCTCGCAATTCTGACTTTATATCTCGCAATGCTGACTTTATATCTCGCAATGCTGACTTTATATCTCGCAATTCTGACTTTATATCTCGCAATTCTGACTTTATATCACGCAATTCTGACTTTATATCTCGCAATTCTGACTTTTTATCTCGCAATTCAGACTTTATATCTAGATATTCTGACTTTATATCTCGCAATTCTGACTTTATATCTCACAATTCTGACTTTGTATCACACAATTCTGACTATATCTCACAATTCTGACTTTGTATCACGCAATTCTGACTTTATATCACGCAATTCAGACTTTATATCTCGCAATTCTGACTTTATATCATGCAATTCAGACTTTATATCATGCAAATCAGACTTTATATCACACAATTCTGACTTTATATCTCGCAATTCTGACTTTATATCTCGCAATGCTGACTTTATATCTCGCAATGTTGACTTTATATCTCGCAATTCTGACTTTATATCTCGCAATTCTGACTTTATATCACGCAATTCTGACTTTATATCTCGCAATTGCGATTTTACATATATCTCGCAATTCTGACTTTATATCTCGCAATTCTGACTTTATATCTAGCAATTCTGACTTTATATCTCGCAATTCTGACTTTATATCTCGCAATTCTGACTTTACATCACGCAATTCTGACTTTATATTTTGCAATTCTGACTTTATATCACGCAATTCTGACTTTATATCTCGCAATTGCGATTTTACATATATCTCGCAATTCTGACTTTATATCACACGATTCTGACTTTATATCACGCAATTCAGACTTTATATCTTGCAATTCTGATTTTATATCTCGCAATTCTGACTTTATATCTCGCAATTCTGACTTTATATCTCGCAATTCTGAATTTATATCACACAATTCTGAATTTATATCTCGCAATTCTGACTTAATATCTCGCAATTGCGATTTAACATATATCTCGCAATTCTGACTTTATAACACACAATTCTGACTTTATATTTCGCAATTCTGACTTTACATCACGCAATTCTGACTTTATATCTCGCAATTGCGATTTTACATATATCTCGCAATTCTGACTTTATATCACGCAATTCTGACTTTATATCTCGCAATTCTGACTTTATATATGCAATTCTGACTTTATATCTTGCAATTCTGACTTTATATCTCACAATTCTGACTTTATATCTCGCAATTCTAACTTTATATCTCGCAATTGTGATTTTACATATATCTCACAATTCTGACTTTATATCTCGCAATTCTGACTTTATAACACACAATTCTGACTTTATATTTCGCAATTCTGACTTTATATCTCGCAATTGCGATTTTACATATATCTCGCAATTCTGACTTTATATCACGCAATTCTGACTTTATATCACACGATTCTGACTTAATATCATGCAATTCAGACTTTATATCACGCAATTCAGACTTTATATCACGCAATTCAGACTTCATATCACGCAATTCTGACTTTATATCTCGCAATTCTGACTTTATATCTCGCAATTCTGAATTTATATCACGCAATTCTGACTTTATATCTCGCAATTCTGACTTTATATCTTGCAATTCTGACTTTATATTTCGCAATTGTGATTTTACATATACCTCACAATTCTGACTTTATATCTCGCAATTCTGACTTTTATATTTCGCAATTCTGACTTTACATCACGCAATTCTGACTTTAAATCTCGCAATTGCGATTTTACATATATCTCGCAATTCTGACTTTATATCACGCAATTCTGACTTTATATCACACGATTCTGACTTTATATCACGCAATTCAGACTTTATATCTCACAATTCTGACTTTATAAAACAAATGCGACTTTATGTATATCACCCAATTCTGACTTTAAAACTCTCAATTCTGACTTCATATTTCACAATTCTGACTTTATATCTCACAATTCTGACTTTATAACACAATTGCGACTATGTATATCACCCAATTCTGACTTTAAAACTCTCAATTCTGACTTTATATCACGCAATTCTGAAAAAAGTCATAATTGCGAGATAAAAAGTCGCAATTACCTTTTTTATTTCTTATTCTGTGGCGAAAACAAGCTTCCATAGAAATTGCACATTCTCTTGAGAAAGTGCATATTTTGAATAAGTACTTACTTTAAAGGGTTAGTTCACCCAAAAAATGAAAATTCTGTCAGTAATTACTCTCCCTCATGTTGTTCCAACCCCGTAAGACTTTCGTTCATCTTCGGAACACAAATTAAGATATTTTTGATTAAATCTGTGAGCTCTCTCACTCCTTCATAGGCTGCAAGGTAATTGATATCTGCCATCCCAGAAAAGTTAGTAAAGACATCGTTAAAATAGTCCAAGTGACTGGCTCAACCTTAAGTTTATCAAGTGACGAGAATACTTTTTGTGCGTTTAATACTTAAAAGTGCAAAGTGCTGCTAATTTTATTTGTTTGCTTGTTGAAATGAATTCAGTGTGTGTATCTGTACTTTTTGAACATTTCCAGCACATTTGAACAATACCGTGATTGATCACCTATAATCGTGATATGAAATGTTCACACCGCTTCATCTCTAGTTGATGAATTATGACAGTGTTTAACCTTATGGTGTTTATATCATTCCTGCAGCACTGAGACCTCACAGACGAAACTCAGAGCAGCCGCACTACATTATGGGATGTGCACTTGCATGCGCTGCTCTCGTGTCTGTGTAATACTGTTAAAGTTACACCACAACCTCTGGGTAAAGCCAACTAGAGCACAAGGGAGTGGATGACTTCGCTAACTTTAGATTAAACGTTAGCAATTAGCAAATTAATCATTATCCTGACACAAGGAAACAGTTTACCTGAACTTCAACAACGGCTGAATGACTCATGATCATCTGACTGAAGAAAGAAAGAACGTTTGCTTCAGGCAGGTTTCACTCAGAGTAAACCTGATACCAGTTTGTTTGCATTAAAGTCACCCTGAAATCAAAATGTAAAAGCCTTATTTTTGTATGGAATATTGCAGTGTTTATTATGATTTATCGGTGCACATCATTATTGTTTTAAATTCATGTTCTGGTAATCTTGAATGAGAATAACTTCCTCTTGCAGCATCTCTTCTCTTCTCTGATGACGAGGGCGGGGCTATAACCTGTCAATCACATGAGATCAGCCAATAGCAAACTACAACCATCCAATCAACTCCACAAGGACAAAATCAAGCCCCGCCCACATTTGTTCTTGTTCCTGAAGCGTTTCACTCAGATATACGGCACAATAGAGGAGAAAAGACCAGTGCAACTTCATTTTTATGCTGACTTAATAGGATCACACATGCTTTTGATGGATTATGTTTTTATTACAGGAACTGATGAAAAAAACAACTAAAAACACATGAATACAGTTCAAATGTTAACAGTGCAATGCGTATTGAGGAAAAGGGCAATTTAATGGTCATGTGAGCACAAGAATGAGGACATCTGACATTTACATATAAAGTGTGGCACTCTCAGCTGCATTTCACACATTTCTTTTTTACATTTTGTGCACATGATTCTGCAGATGTAGTAAGTGCAGGAAATGCTAAAACACTGCAGATTCAGCCTGATCATTACTCTACATTGTGGACACTTAAGAAAGAGTGCAATAACTGATCAAGAAGACATTCAGTAAAATTGGTCCTAAATGTGCATATATTGCCGGGAACGTAAACCCCTTGCCCAAAAATACACACGATACACCCTTCAGTTCCATGTGCACATGCTTATTATAAAGCAAAGGCATCTGTTAATACTTGTGGCACAAATGAATCTATCAAATCTGCATTGATTTTCCTCTAAGAAACAGCTGGAGCATCACTGGTTTAAAGGGATAGTTCAACCAAAAATGAAAATTCTGTCAGTAATTACTCACCCGATCATGTCGTTCCAAACCCGTAAGACTTCTGTTCATCTTCAGAACACAAACGAAGATATTTTAATGAAATCTGAGCGATCTCTGGCCCTCCACTGACAGCTACGCAACTACCACTGTGACACCTCAAAAAGATCGTAAAAATAATCCATTTGAATTATGTTTCAATATTTTTAGTATTGGTTTAGTCCACATTTTCTGAAGAGACTTGATCACTTTATATATTGAACAGATTGATTTTAGTCTTTCATTCACATATAAACATTGATCAGCAAACGTACATAGAGCACATCAGATATGGTAATCAGAAGCTCACGCATGAGAGCCAATGAGGTTCATTCTCACGTCACACGGCTTCCAATGATGTCTGTTCTCTTGTGGCAAGCAATTACAGTCGAGTTTCTGTTTATGTGCGCTGATCAATGTTTATAAGTGAATAAAAGCCTAAATTAATAATCTGGATTTGATTCATATGGATTTCTAGTGCGATCTCTTTTTATGAACTTTTCAAAGTTTTGTGTGAATAGACTGTCAATGGAGGGACAGAAATCGCTCAGATTTCATTAAAAGATCTTCATTGGTGTTCTGAAGATGAACGGAAGTCTTACGGGGTTGGAACGACATGAGGGTGAGTCATTAATGACAGAATTTTCATTTTCGGGTGAACGAACCCTTTAAGGTCATATTAAACCTGAAGATGTAAGCACCCAGCATAAAGTCCTTTCTCACAGCAGTGGAGTGTGTGTGTGTGCTCTACTTGATGTTGCGCAGCACCCGTCGGCAGTGGCTGCTCTTGAGCTCGGCCAGCGCCCGCTCCAGCTCCTGGATGAGGTGCTGCAGGGTGGAGGGGTCCGTCTGAAGCACACGCGCCCTGAGGCTCGCCCCGTCCTCCAGGACCAGCTTCAGGCTCACGCTGGGCTTCAGCTGCTGGCGGAGAGCCCGGCTGGACACCTGCAACACACACACACACCGTTAGCATACAGTGAGGGATCATGTGCAGGAACGTTCATGCCTGGCAGACTTTAACATGTACGACCTTTTGGCGTTTGAAAAGTACTTACTAAAGACGCGCACGCCGTGGACAGGGTTATGTTTGCACACATTTATGCATTTGTAGGAGTTTCCCTTTCAGACGCAAACTTTATTGGAGGAGGGTTTTTAAATGAATCATGCTAGGAGATTTACTAAGGTTTGCGCTCGTCAATTTGCTGTTATCTGAGCCATTATTTACCGGACAAAAAGAGCATGTCTTGCTAATCTGCGCTGCTCTTGTGAAATGATGTGTGTGTCGTCAGTAGATCACGAGCAGAGCTCTTTTAGGTTTGCGCTCTCGTGCTAATCTGCCCTGTTTAGTAAATCTGGCCCATGGTTTTCTGTGACATTTGGTTGCTTGTAATATCAGTAAACGTGTCAGCAAGGTAAAATGACCTAGATGATTTTTAGTTTTGTCAAAACTACAATTATTTACATTGATTTTCCAGCAAAACTGTGTATGAGAGTAATGCTGTCTAGGCATTTACTGTATAGTCATAATAACTATCATTTTCAGCTATTGTTGCCAATTTTCTTCAAAAATATATATTTTTTTTAATTTTTTTTTTTTTTGAAAATGTATTTTTATTAGGTAATTTTAAAGTTAATAAATAATTAGAAATCTAAAATGATAAATTTGAGTATAAAATTATACATTTAACATTTACAAAAATGTTAAATGTATCCGTTTTGTCATTAAAGGACGAAAAACAATATTTATTAATTATTTGCTTTTATATATTCAGTTCACATTTTATATTTAGTTAAAATTTAGTGCATTTGTCTATTTTATTAGTTTATTTCTATTTAGCTAGATTTTTTTATTTCAGTTTTAGTCATTTTGGTACTTCAACTTTACTTCAAGTAGTAGTTTTTCATCTAATATTTATATTTCACTTTGTTTGGTCTTTATTTCTTTATTACAATTAACCAGACTGATTTCTTCTAGTCCTCAGCTGATGTTTCTCGGATTCGAGTGTTTCACCTGAACGTCGAGCCTCCACTCCAGGTTGTGGTAATGTGGGAGGCTGGGGGCGAGTTTGCCGAGGATCTGCCGAATCTCCTTCCTGTTCTCCAGATACAGCTGGAGCAGGAGCTGATTGAGCTCCTCTGAGAATCCCAACACCAGCACTGAGTCCTGGAAATCCCCCTCCGAAACCTGCAGGATACACACGGACATGCGCTATGAAGCGAGGGCTCACTGGCACACAGTGTCTGAGGGGGATCAGTGCAGACGCACCATGAGTTTGGTGCTCTCTGTGAGGAGGTACATCAAGCCCTCCACCCCGTGCTGGACGCTCTCCGCGGGCACATTCAGCTTCCCTGCCACAGCAACAGATCAACACGCTCATCAACAACAGCACAGGGACGGCACACTCATCAGATCATCAACAACACTTCACTCACGTGCCGCTCCCTCGAAGATTTTAGGGTTTGAGCCCTTTTTCAGAAACTCCACAGCAATTCGGCCAAACTCTCCAACAACTGGCAAACAGAAACCACACTGAAGATCATATATGACGCTTTAGTATTATACTGATTATGATGAAGTTTGTGTGTTAAACATTATGAACTATGTAATAGGAGCGTCAGTCACTAT
The DNA here is from genome assembly GCF_964197995.2 of Scardinius erythrophthalmus. Classification (NCBI taxonomy): domain Eukaryota; kingdom Metazoa; phylum Chordata; class Actinopteri; order Cypriniformes; family Leuciscidae; genus Scardinius; species Scardinius erythrophthalmus. The sequence continues at coordinate 36,838,721 of NC_138234.1, forward strand.
TCTCTCACACACAAAGAATATAACTGTTATATACATTATACCTTGCTTATTTCCACACGGAATAAAACTATTTAATTAAAAAAACTTTATATCTCACAATTCAGACTTTGTCCACAAAACTATTAGACAAAAAATATGTGATTTGCCAGATATAAACTCGCAATTCTGAGAATAAAAGTCTGAGTTGTGAGGTATAAGCAATTATAATAATTTTATAAATCATAATAACACAATTACCTTTTTGTTTTATTTTTATTTCGTTGCGGAAACAAGCTTCCATTGTTTACAGTGTAAAAGTCTTTTTTTTATGAAGAGAACGTTTTAGCATTTTGAAAGATGTGAAACTAATAAATGTTATGCTAAAAATAAATATTTATGATTCCTGCTGTATAAAACGCAAAATATCACATTACACTGACTATGTGGAAATACTGAAACAAAAATAGAAGATAGTTGTGTTTTCAAAGTTTTTAACCCCACTGTTAAGTAACCGTCCCCTTATATGACGGGCATATTTATTACAGATAAGCAGATACTATAAACATAAACAGTAAATATTATGTGGTTTCCTGCGGTGCGGTAAAGTAGGTTTTATGTTGGACATTCGTTAGACATTCGATCTTTTCTGCAGCATTAATTGATATGTAATGGCTTAATAGTCGTGGATGATGCTGTATCTCGTCTAGGTCACATTGTAAAGCATAATGTCAAATGTGAATTTTAATATTATTCGACGATGTAATTGTTTTAAGAATTGGAAGTGAAAAAGTCCTCACAACTATCCCCACTTGGGCACTTCAAGATAGGGAGTGTCTCAAAAGTGCCAAATCGGCAACAAAGTTGGTAAAGTATGTGCATTATTCCACAAAAACACTAAAAACGTGATCCTTTTACGTATGTAGTTGATGTTAGTAAATGGATTAAAAATAGATTAAGCCAATTTTAAATTAAATACATCTAGGCTATTTAACTTTGTGGTTGTTTTATGTAAATACCTCAAATGACCAACAATGTATTTATACACACATGCAGCATATAATACACAACTTAGATTGGTGAAAAATGATGATGTCACACCACATGTAATGTATTCACCAACCCTTAGAGCACACCATACACGACTTGGATTTGGAAAATGTCATTTGGTGTATTTTTAATGAATTTTTGAAATGCGCAAATCTATATAACTTCCTGGTCATGTGACCTGATGATGTCACACCACATGTAATGTATTCACCAACCCTTGTTGCACACCATACACGACTTGGATTTAGAAAATGACAATTTGTCTATTTTTAATGAATTTTTGAAATACGCAAATCTATATAACTTCCTGGTCATGTGACCTGATGATGTCACACCACATGTAATGTATTCACCAACCCTTGGAGCACACCATACACGACTTGGATTTAAAAAAATGTAAATTTGTCAATTTTTTATGAATTTTTGAAATACGCAAATCTATATAACTTCTGGTCATGTGACCTGATGATGTCACACCACTTGTAATGTATTCACCAACTGTTGGAGCGCACCATACACGACTTGGATTTAAAAAAAGGTCAATTTGTCAATTTTTTATGAATTTTTGAAAGACGCAAATCTATATAACTTCCTAGTCATGTGACCTGATGATGTCACACCACCTGGGATTTATTCACCAACCTTTGGAGCACACCATACACGAATTGGATTTAGAAAATGTAATTTCGTCTATTTTTTATGAATTTTTGAAAGACGCAAATCTATATAACTTCCTGGTCATGTGACCTGATGATGTCACACCACATGTAATGTATTCACCAACCGTTGGAGCACACCATACACGACTTGGATTTAGAAAATGTCAATTCCTCAATTTTTTATGAATTTTTGAAAGACGCAAATCTATATAACTTCCTGGTCATGTGACCTGATGATGTCACACCACCTGGGATTTATTCACCAACCTTTGGAGCACACCATACACGACTTGGATTTGGAAAATGTCATTTCGTCTATTTTTAATGAATTTCTGAAATACGCAAATCTATATAACTTCCTGGTCATGTGACCTGATGATGTCACACCACCTGGGATTTATTCACCAACCTTTGGAGCACACCATACATGACTTGGATTTGGAAAATATAATTTTGTCTATTTTTAATGAATTTTTGAAATACACAGATCTATATAACTTCCTGGTCATGTGACCTGATGATGTCACACCACCTGGGATTTATTCACCAACCCTTGGAACATTTTTACAGGTTTTCAAATATTTTTTTTTTTTCCTAATTGATATTAAAAGAGGAATTTGACAAAGCTGTGAAATTAGATTGATTTCACAAGTAATGAGCATTCACATTAAGAATCATATCATTGAATCATTGTCATATTTTCATAGAGAAAAAAGAAATTAAGTGCATACAGTTAGCTCATGACATCCCTTTATTGAAGAAAACATACAGAAGTTAAACAATCAAGAGTTTTATTTAATTTTCATCTGTTTCTTTAAATATTAACAAATGTGAACTTATGGTATTGGGATTTTGTAATATCACCATTATGTAGGCTAGTATAACAGTGAAAAAAGTAGTTGCATGTCTTATAACTGTAAAACCAAATGCTATATTTCAAAAAGCACCAGAGTTTTTACTAAAATGCAATTTTGATGTTAATAACATACAAATTACACTTATACACTCATAAATAGGTTTTTCTTTGTACAATAATAATTTCTTCCTCCACAAAGGATTAATGCACAATTTGGAATAGTAAATAAATCAAGGTTAGAAACAAAAACTTTTTTTTAATGACAATTGGTTTGGGAATTTTGGTTGTGGAAATTGATTAAAGATGATGGTATCTTTAGTTTTATAGAACTTACAAATATTTAGCTAATATTTAATTGTATGCAATTCCCAGAGAACTTTTGAGGCTTATTGGATTAGAGACACTTGGAGTACTTCCCAATTTAGGCTGAATAATAAACATTTTTTAAGTTACGGATGTAATAATTGCCTATGCTCCATTGTCTAAACAAAATATATTCTTGATGTTACAAATACATTGAACTCTCTGTTCAAGAAACATGTTTTAGATTGGAGTAAATTATAGATGACACCTCATAGATATTCTATAACGAACAAAGTTAATGAGTTTTCATATAAGATACATAACACTGAGTACTAGGCCTACACTCATTCGACACTTGTGCTTTAAAGTTGATGTGGAAGACAATTGTATATTTTATGCCCATGAGCCACTCATATTGAAGCTGATATTGTTTTGAAGAAAGTGATATTTAAATGTTTTACAATTGATATAGATAAATATTTATATGTGATTTCATAACTATTATGGCTTATTACTAGGCCTATAACCAAAGTGGATTGAAAAATAAATATTTTTAAACAATTTAAAATTGACATTTACATATATGGAAACTATTTATAAAAGTAAAACTTTAAAATCAATACGAACCATGCAACTGTTTAGTATTATTATGTATTTAATGTTTAAAAAAAATAAAAAAATCCATTGCCACTATACATTGTTTTGATGTTTTCTAAAAAAGAGAAAAAAATGTCTTTGATACATCAAACAAACAAATAAAATAAATTAATATATAAATAGAAGGACATCTCTATTCATATAAGATGTGACGTGATCTATCATTTTGATATCACAATGTTTATTTATAATGCTTCATTCTCTTTCTCTAAAGTAATGACTAAAAATGTTAGATTTTTTGTTTTGATAAAAAAAAATTATATATATATATATATATATATATATATATATATATATATATATATATATATATATATATAGGGGAGAGCGGGGTATGTTGTCACACTTTTCACACTGTCTAACATTTACTGAGCACCATACATCAAAATGGTATAAATCTCATACCAAATGAAAGAAGGAAGTCTTGGGCACATATGTTGTATTCATAACATCTTCATATCTTATCTCATTACGGAGTTGTAGACTGTTGAATAGCGAGTGTGCACTTGTGACAATTTGCCCCATCGGCGGGTAAGTTGTCACACTAGATTATCTAAAAATAAGAACACAACTACTTAATTGTGAATATTGATTTTGTTTTTTAAACTCAAAACAGAACTGGAAATATAAACATCCGTGCCTGGAGAATCTGGAAAAACAATTATTTCAATCCAAATAATGCACATTTCAATTAAGTGGCAAAACCACTTTACTTTGAACTTTAAACTCAAACGTTCTATGGCTTGCACATAGATCCTGATAACTGAATGGAATGCTGCAGATAACCTGCTTAACTTAACCTCTGAACAAAACAGATGCCCTGTATCTGACTAATCGGACTCATCTCCAGAGTCACAATTCTGACACACATAAATTGCCTGGCCTGAGGTGCAAGCATCATGGGCCCAATTGTTGCATTTTACACATTTTACGCATATGCTACTCTGAACAATGCCTGAACTTCGTATTTTGAGCACTTCTTGTGTTGTGTTTTTTTTGCCTCTTCACAATGACTCGCTTAAATTAGTCCTAATTTGTAAGTCGCTTTGGACAAAAGCATCTGCTAAATGACTAAATGTAAATGTAGCTGCCTTGTTTTTCATAGGTCCAGATTTCTGCTTCCTTTTCTTTTGAAACCGCTTTTTGCTAGATTGAGACTTATTATTTTCTATTTCTAGTTGCTGCTTCACTGGCGTGTCAGTAAGTATTGCTGATTTGCATCGTTTTCTTCCTTTGCTGGCTGGTTTTCGGGGGCCATTTTTTGGATATGGCCGGATGTCCACTGGAGTTGGTAGCCCACTGCCAGCAATAGTATTGCTGGGTAAGGGTGAGCTGGTGATAGCAGAAGCATAACTGGGCGTGCTAGGCAGGACAGGGTTGGTGCTGGGGCACATGTGACGACTTGCCCCAAAGTCATTGAGACAACTTGCCCCATATTGACATGTGAGCTAATGTTGGCTAAATCTCAAGTTTAACTCAACATATCACTTTAGCTAAAGTACCAAAAGACACGTTACTGTCTCCTCTATTTTGTGCAAAATAATAATTTTAAACATTCATACCTAACAAAGTTGTATTGCATAAAATGTAAAGTGAGATTTTTTTACTTTTTAAGCAGAAAAACAAGAAAATTGTGCTAACCTCAGATTACAGTGATCTTGACCACATGTGAACAGGAAGTTGACTATAGAAGAAGAAGTCACAAAGTGGCTATTCGATTTTTGAGATAGAGCCTCTAGTGTTGGAGTTATGGACAGTGTGACAACTTACCCGTGTGACAACTTACCCCGCTCTCCCCTATATATTGAAATATTGAAATATTATTACAATTTAAGACAGCCGTTTTCTATGTGAATATACAGTAAAGTGTAATTTATTCCTGTGATCAAAGCTGAATTTTCAGCATCATTACTCCAGTCTTCAGTGTCACATGATCATTCAGAAATCATTGATGATTTGATGCTCAAGAAACATTTATGATTATTATCAATGTTGAAAACAGTTTTTTACATTTTTATTTCATGATGCTATGATGAATAGAAAGTTCAAAAGAACAGCATTTATCTGAAATGGAAAGCTTTTGTCACATTAAACACTACCCTTCAAAAATTTGGGGTCAGTAAGAATTTTAATTTTATTTTTGGGGGAAAGAAATAAAATAAATCAATACTTTTATTCATCAAGGATGAGTTAAACTGATCAAAAGTTACAGTAAAGACATTTATAATGTTAGAAAATATTCTATTTTAAATAAATGCTGTTCTTTTGAACTTTCTATTCATCAAAGAAGTTTTGAAAAAAATTGTACACAACTGTTTTCAACATTGAAAATAATAATGAATGTTTTTTGAGCATAAAATCAGCATATTAGAATGATTTCTGAAGGATCATGTGACTGAAGACTGGAGTAATGATGCTGAAAATTCAGCTTTCATCTGAGGAATAAATTACATTTTAAAATATATTAAAATAGAAAACAGTCATTTTAAATTGTCATAATGTTTCACAATAATACTGTTTTTTTTCTTTTCTTGTTTTTTATCAAATAAATGCAGCCTTGGTGAGCAGAAGAGACTTCTTTTAAAAACATAAAAATTCTAACCGATCTAAAACTTTTGACCAGTAGTGTATATATAAGAACAAAAAGTGTTAATGACAGCAAGCAATTTAAAAATTGTGTCAGAAAAAAAAAAAAAAAAAAAAAAAAAGCCTAAAATTAAATTTCACAAAAAAACAGAGATTTAATGGAAAAATTGTCTTGGTCAAAGGAGCAACTCAAAATGATGATGGGCCATGTCACATATTTACCATATAGGCTAACTGTTTACCTGTTGTTTGTCCCTTTTTACTGCGTCCTGCACAACACACAGAACCATTCCGTTTCAGAACTACTGCACGGTAGCTGTAGGCCTACACATAAAATGTGAAACAACCTACAACACCTGTCACATTGAATCTGCAAGAGAGCAAAGTCATGATCTAAAACTTCACTGTTTTCCCAAACCAATTGTCATTAAAAAAAGTTTTTGTTTCTAACTTTGATTTATTTACTATTCCAAATTGTGCATTAATCCTTTGTGGAGGAAGAAATTATTATTGCACAAAGTAAAACCTATTTATGAGTGCATAAGTGTAATTGGTACACTGTAAAAAATAAAATCGTAAAAAAACAGTCATTGACTGTCAGCTACGGCTGCCAAACAAAAACCGTAAAAATAAAGTAAAATATCCTAATTTAAATGAAATGCAAAAAAAATTTACAGAAATTTTCCTTAAATGTTTTATAGAAAAACACTGTTATTTTACAGCTATTTCCTGAATTATTACAGTCAAACACCTTCCCTGTAAAAAAATCCTATAAAATAACAAATGACTGTCAGCTGCGGCTGACATACAAAAACTGTAAAATTAATGTAAAATATCCTCATTTAAATAAGTGCAAAATACTTTTACAGAAATCTTCATAAATCTTTTTTAACAGAAACACACAGTTAAAACACAGTTAATTCACATTTATTTTCTGATTTTTTTACTGAAAAACATGCAGTTAATTATATGCATGATTTGTTGTGACTATACGTCACTGCAACAGCAACTACACAGTTACTGTCTGTTAAATAAAGCAACATGCAGCATATCATCAATGTTTATTTGCTCATCCTGAACTGAAGCTCAGGCTCTACTCTTCAACACAATGGTGACACACGAAACACACCATACAGAAACACTTTAAACCCCAACAGAACATTAAACACTAACAGATCTCTCAGGATCTCAGCATCTTCACTTATTACAATCCAGACTTTATTTCTTTCATACTAACATTCTTATTGAGAATTAACAGAGGTTTAGAAGTTGAAGCTTTATTGAAAAGAATAAAGTTGGATGTCACCATGGTGGAGATCAGTGTTTGCTTTAGTTGGGCTCTTGAACTTTTAGTGTTTAACTTTAATGTTTCTCTAGCTGCTTTAACTGTGTGTCTCTGATGCATATTAGTTATAGTAGCAATCCAAGAGAAACTCAGATCAGATGATGTTGGTCACTTTTTAGTGAATCATCATGTAGTGTCCTGCTTTGTTAATACACCTGAATGAAACATCTGATTAAATGGTTAAATATTAGTTGTTCATTTTGCATGATAAAACTGCTATAGCAGATCCTGCAGTGCTGTGATACTCAGATTTCATTATACAGAAAATGTTTTGACAGGATCATGTAGACTCACTCAGACATCAAGAATCAGCGTATGAATCACAACAATGGTGACAATGAAAAAAAAAATCTGATCAACTCTGAACCACTATAAAGTCACAAAAAGGCTTTGTTGGTTGTCACCATTGTTGAAATTCATATGTTGATTCTTGATGTCTCTATACTACTAAAAAAATGAACCAGCTCAAAACTTTTTCTGTATAATATATATATATATATTTTTCAGAGTGTTATAATACTGATGCCACAATATTTTAAGGATTATGTGAAAAATTATGACATTAATTATAGACTTTGTGTAAATCTAAACTCAATCTACATATTATGAAATCTAAGCTAATATATTCAGAGATTTGACTGATACATCAGTGAATCAGATCATCATATGATGACTATAACATCATCAATGAATGAATGATTAAGATCATCTGATATTTTCTCCTGCATTTATTGCTATAACAAATGTGTATTAAATACACAGTTAAAGCAGCCAGAGAAAACTAAAGTTAAAAACTCAAGGGTCATGAGCCCAACTAAAGCAGACACTGATCTCAATCATGGTGACATCAAATTTATTTTAAAGTTTTTTACACTTTATTTAAATTAGCATATTATACTTTAATTTTATGTTTTTTGTTTGGCAGCCGCAGCTGGCAGTCATTTGACCCTTTTTTTACGATTTTCTTTTACAATGAAGGTATTTGATCATAATAATGCAGGAAATACCTGTGAAATAACAGTGTTTTTTCGGTTTATTTAAATTAGAATATTTTACTTTAATTTTAAGGTTTTTGTTTGGCAGCCGCAGCTGCCAGTCATTTGACCCTTTTTTTACAATTTTTTTTTTACAATGAAGGTGTATGATCGTGATTATTCAGGAAATACCTGTGAAATAACAGCGTTTTTCAGTTTATTTAATTTAGGATGTTTTACAGTTTTTTGGGGAGCTGACAGTCATTTGACCATTTTGTCATTTAACTGTTTTGTTACTGTTAAATTACAGATTAAATTTAAGAAAACAGAAAAAATACTGTATGAAAAATACAATCAATTTTCTGTATAAAAAATGTGAATTACTGTAATTTGTCATTAATGTCATAATACCTAAAATAACAGCTGCATTTTTATTTTACAGATATTATTTGTAATTTTACAGTGTTTTGAGTACAATTTAAAATGAAAGAAAATGATCGTCAAAAAATCACAGTTATTTTCTGTAAAATTTTTTACAGTGTATGTTATTAACATCAAAATTGCATTTTAGTAAAAACTCTGGTGCCTTTTGAAATATAGCATTTGGTTTTACAGTTATAAGACATGCAACTACTTTTTTCACTGTTATACTAGCCTACATAATGGTGATATTACAAAATCCCAATACCATAAGTTCACATTTGTTAATATTTAAAGAAACAGACGAAAATTAAATAAAACTCTTGATTGTTTAACTTCTGTATGTTTTCTTCAATAAAGGGATGTCATGAGCTAACTGTATGCACTTAATTTCTTTTTCTTCTATGAAAATATGACAAAACATGTATTTCTTAATGTGAATGGTCATTACTTGTGAAATCAATCTAATTTCACAGCTTTGTCAAATTCCTCTTTTAATATCAATTAGAAAAATAAAAAAATAGAAAACTTTAGAAAACCTGTAAAAATGTTCCAAGGGTTGGTGAATAAATCCCAGGTGGTGTGACATCATCAGGTCACATGACCAGGAAGTTATATAGATTTGTGTATTTTAAAAATTCATTAAAAATACACTAAATGACATTTTCCAAATCCAAGTCGTGTATGGTGTGCTCCAACGGTTGGTGAATACATTACAAGTGGTGTGACATCATCAGGTCACATGACCAGGACGTTATATAGATTTGGGTATTTCAAAAATTCATTAAAAATAGACAAATTTAAATTTTCTAAATCCAAGTCGTGTATGGTGTGCAACAAGGGTTGGTGAATACATTACATGTGGTGTGACATCATCAGGTCACATGACCAGGAAGTTATATAGATTTGCGTATTTCAAAAATTCATTAAAAATAGACAAATTGAAATTTTCTAAATCCAAGTCGTGTATGGTGTGCAACAAGGGTTGGTGAATACATTACAAGTGGTGTGACATCATCAGGTCACATGACCAGGAAGTTATATAGATTTGGGTATTTCAAAAATTCATTAAAAATAGACAAATTTAAATTTTCTAAATCCAAGTCGTGTATGGTGTGCAACAAGGGTTGGTGAATACATTACATGTGGTGTGACATCATCAGGTCACATGACCAGGAAGTTATATAGATTTGCGTATTTTAAAAATTCATTAAAAATACACTAAATGACATTTTCGAAATCCAAGTCATGTATGGTGTGCTCCAAGGGTTGGTGAATACATTACAAGTGGTGTGACATCATCAGGTCACATGACCAGGAAGTTATATAGATTTGCGTATTTCAAAAATTCATTAAAAATAGACAAATTTAAATTTTCTAAATCCAAGTCGTGTATGGTGTGCAACAAGGGTTGGTGAATACATTACATGTGGTGTGACATCATCAGGTCACATGACCAGGAAGTTATATAGATTTGCGTATTTCAAAAATTCATTAAAAATACACTAAATGACATTTTCGAAATCCAAGTCGTGTATGGTGTGCTCCAAGGGTTGGTGAATACATTACAAGTGGTGTGACATCATCAGGTCACATGACCAGGAAGTTATATAGATTTGCGTATTTCAAAAATTCATTAAAAATAGACTAAATGACATTTTCCAAATTCAAGTTGTGTATGGTGTGCTCCAACGGTTGGTGAACAAATTCCAGGTGGTGTGACATCACCTGTTTCTATAAGATAAAATGAAATTTTGGGAGTACAATGTAATAACCATGTACCCATTCATAGTGAATATCCCATGCACAGCTTAAAACTATCTAAGCCTATTTGACAAAAAAATAGGTTGTCCACTTAATTCACATCTTTACATTTTATTAGTATGCTTTGCGTGGTTTCGCACCTTGGAATGCTTATTTGTGTGTGTGTGTGTGTGTGTGCAGTTTTGAGACAGTCCCTTAATTTGCTTGGCGAATGTCTAACGAATGTCCAACATAAAACCTACTTTACCGCACCGTTTCCTGCAGTTTTTGAATCACTTACCCGCAGAATCCACCTCTGATAAGAAACCTAAATGCTCCTTGTGTTCCTCAGATAAAACTAACAGCATTTTCTGACGCTTTTAATATATCATCACACAAAATAAAGACAATATTTGTAAATTAAATGATGTTTAGTGAAGCTTCTTCTGCATGACGGTCACATGATCAGCGGTGCGCCCCTCAACACAGTCCGAGTGAAACAAGCGAGCAGAGCCGCAGTTCAGTTCCACTCACTCGACGACACGAGTCATTCAGATGTTGAATCATGCTTTACACATATCAATGCGCTTCTAAAATAAGTAATACATAATAATATGTGTGAACACACCAAAATTACACAACATTTTTAAATTGCATTTCTATTCGTATTGTTTATTTTATTCATTCATTTTTGTACATCACATGTCATGATGGATGTCACATGACAGTTTCTGTGTTCAAAGATATTGACGTCTAAAAAATAAAATAAAAATAGAACTGACAAATGATGAATAAATGAGAGAAAATACAATTCAAATATGGATATAATATGAGTACTATAAGATTGTGTATAGCCTGTAGTAAGAGCTAAAGCTGTTATTGTTAAGCACGATTCCTCACAGGAGTCCCTACAACTCCTTCAGTCCTGACAATTAGACTATTATTCATATAGGTCAGTGCTTTAATTAAATAGTAACTAAATAATAAAATATTAAGGAATCACATTTATATTATTTTACTACGCAATATAGGCTACTAGTTGGTGAACAGTGTTTCATGTCATAGTATTTACAATGACTGGATTGCTGTCTTGACATATCGGAGCTATATTAAATCCCAGTCAGCTAAAGAGACAAATATAGAGTCTCTAAAGAGAGAAAATATTTTTGATGCTTTTACTAGCGCCACCAAACTGAATAGCAAACATATTGAATGTTTTAAAACAGGGTTCCTAAAACACTCCCAATCTGTCATTGGTCAGACAAGCAGACAAACTTCTCCAAAATGCTATGAGAGCCAACCGTTAACATTCCCATTCTGAATGGCAATTGCTCGACTGGCTATTTTTGTATTTCTAATGCCAATCACCTGAGTTTTAAACATCATACGGCTAATCACTCTGGACCATTTTGAGGTGTAAATCTTCTCCGGTTCATTTCTTCTGTTCAGTCCGTTGAGGTCAGACGCGAGTTATGAACACACTGGAGAGTTTCTTTATAGAAGAAATTGAAGTGTAATTCTAATTGAAAGAGACACTGACACTGTTTTTTCATGTTTAATATAGAAAAGCTGCTCGCTTTAAAGCAATCTAGTGTATAAAGTGCTGTATAAATAAACGTGACGTGAGTGGAGAGCTGAACTGCAGAGCTGGCTCAAACATCCACATCTCTATGATCAGATGCTTTCTGAACTGCTGCTTTCTCACCGCTGTCAGTTTTGTTGTGTGTTTATGTTGTTATTGAGAGGAAAGAGAGCAGCACATGTTCACATGATCATCTAAACGCTGATCTCAGCATCGTGGACTTCATCGGGATGTTCAATAACGGTATAGCGCTAGTCACGTATTTCAAACTTATTTTTACCCCTACGCGAAGAACGAAATAACTTTGCTGACAGTATATCGTCTGGTTATGGTTAGCGTTTAGGTCAGGGATTAGTATTTGTTTGAGCTTTGTGTAGGCATGGCCATTATGGAGGGGTTAACTAGCCAATCACAGAGCCACAGTTTTCACACTGTTCAGGAAGTCAGCCTCCGAAAGGCTCACCCATAGTCTGGGAAACATGGAAGTATTTAAACATTGTTATTGTTAATAACCATAACCAACCTAGCAACGGCCGGGCAGTAAGTGGCATTTTCTCTGAGAGTTCGGCCACAAAGCAGTTTAAAGGTTTCCTGAGGGATGTCAGCTATCTTGTCTGATTTTATAGGATCCACTGATGAGGAAACGCCTGCGCCTGATGTCTGGGAAAGAGTGAGGTAACGGCCAGTCCTCCACGCTCCCGGCACTATTTTCAGCTGGCAGGATTTCCTCTAGGTTCTTCCTCCCACATGCCCCGTTCCTCTCGTCGTCTCCTCTTCATGGGGGAGGAAGCAGCTGTGGCAGCGCTACTGATGCACTCTGGGAAGGCGGAGGAAGGACCCACAAAGGGTGATGTCACTGGGAAGCCACGGATGAGCCTCTGACCTCTATATATCCTCTCAATGCTCTGCCTCTCGGATTTGAGGACATCTTCTTCATGGGAAAGCCATCAATATGCACCGGATCACAAACCGTTATTCCCAATGGATGGCGTCGTCTTACTTGACCCTTGTGTATCCAGGTCTAGTTCAAAAGATAGATGTGCATTGGTAGAGAGAACCCAGGAAAGTTGACAATAGTGTAAAGTTGTCCGACATCGGCTGCATGTGCAGGAAACTGAGTTGAAGATGGTGGTCCTTCATCCAGCAGAGATGTGAGCAGCTCCCGTCGGATCATCCGGCTGGAATGAGAGGTATAGAGTTGTGTATCATTAGCATAGCAGTTGTAGGAAAGAGAGATGATGCTGAACTACTTGTTTGTGTCCTCTCTCAGAAACTCATTCAAGCCTTCCCAAGTTTCCAGGAGACATTTGCCTCCTGTGACAGAGAATCTTTATTAGTGGCATTCGCTGAGAAAATGTGCTTATTAATCCTCAATGATGTGCAGTGCATCATCCAGGTACCCATTCAATCAATTCTGGGCTGGTTTTGTTGCACAAACCTGGCAACCCCGACGCTTGTACATGCTGGTGTTGTGCCCGATCCCTCTAACACACTCTCCATCAGACAGGAGTGCCATTTGAGGCAATCAAGCATAATCGACTGTATATAAAGTTGCCCTAAGACATTATTGAACATTCGCCATCTCCTTAGTGTGTCCTCATCTATATCTAGTGAGCTTCCAGGAGTTTCCACGGAGAATGAGAAAGTGTTTGATAGGGAAGACATCCACTGTAAAGAGATTAGTGTTCAGGGAAGGAGGAGGCGGGAACCGGCGAACGTTTCAACACTTCAAGTCTCACGCATTGGCCGTGAGACACACGCAATTCAACCAGTTCACACGCTCACACGCCACACCGTGTATTTCTCACGCTGAAAAGGCAATGCCAACCAAGTTGTCCTACAAGTTTTATATATAACGTTGTATACGAGGCGCGGGCACACACAGTGAAGTTTCCTGCCGCCAGCACGTATCTCGGCCAGATTGCGTTCGTTAATAGGCAACATAGATGCGCGAACACACGGAAGTTGACGGAACATTCTCGGCCACCGTACGTTCGTTACTAGGTAACCAACAACATCGCGCGAACACACGTGGAGAAGGTAAGTCGGAAGAAAGCTCGTCTAACATTTTTAGGCTAGAACATTTAATATATAGCCCATCGTATACATTATTATTGATGCAGTCAAAAACTCTACAACTATTTTGCAACCAGGCCAGAAGCTTTGGCTCAGTTTGGCTAGCTTACGTTATCTGAAACTAAGGGAAATGTTAGTGGGTATGGGAAGTAATGAAGATGTATTTCTTCATTTTATTTTAAATAAATTTAAATTTATTTATTTTATTTTATTTTAAATTATATATTATACTGTATTAATAGTATTTCTAGTTACATTAAGGCTACATATGTATTAAAGCAGAGTGCTCTGGGTAATATATATCCTGTCATAACCACTGATCTATATAGAATGATGTCATTATATAGATCAGGGGTCATAACATACATTAATCATTGCCATTGCATTTGTATTTTTCAAACACTTACAACACAAAACACATTTCATAACTCTTGTGTACACACACCCACCTTAATAATACTCTAATATGTCATTTGTTCACAATGTCCCACTACACAATAAATCATTATACCGTTTCGACTAGACACATTAAAAAATGCAAAAATATTTGTTTTTCCAAACTGTTTGGAGCAATTTATTATATTTTTGTAATTTTTGTAACTTATTTGTAATTTTGAAATATAAAATTAAAGAGTATATTTGATGTGATGAATTGCTCTGTCATTTATTAGATTTACCAATTGTTATAATTTCAATTTGTGCTGGTTAATTATGAACAATGGGTAAAATTGGGGGGCGGGGACAAGTGGGGGCGGGGCTCCATTAGGCTCCTCCCCCAACCACATGTGATCTCACTCCAAGCTTTTGATAAAACTTGAGAACCCTGATCATTCATTATTAAAGGGGCGGCATAATGCCCTTTTCACAAGATGTAAAATAAGTCTCTGTTGTCCCCAGAGTGTGTGTGTGAAGTTTTAGCTCAAATACCCCACAGATATGTTTATATAGCATGTTAAAATTGCCACTTTTTGAGGGTTGATCGAAAACGCACCGTTTTGTGTCTGTTCCTTTAAATGCAAATGAGCTACTGCTCCCGGCACAGGGGGCGGAGCTTCAACAGCTTACACACGCACATGCACTGAACATTTCAAAAACTTGAAATTTAAGTTTCAGACTGTGAAACTTAAGTTTCAATTTCAAACCGGAGTCAGACAAAGATGGAGAGACTCAAGAAGAAGTGCAACATGTAGACAACATTTCTGAATGGTTAGTTGGTGAATTTATGTATCTGATGTGTAGTTATCTTCTAGTCATTGATTAGCATATTCTGTCTTGATAATCTATAAATCGTGTTCAGGGGGCGGGGTTATGTAAATTTTAGGGTTGGTGATGTCACTAACCCGGGAGGAATGTGGTGTAGTCTCTACCAGCCGTTTGTTGTAGTCCTTAAAAAGCGATTTCTTTAAAAGCAAATATCTCCCTTTGCTCTGAACTTTGAGTGTTGTAACTTTGCAGATGTTGTTAATGCTCAAACAGCAACATTACACACTAACTAAAGTTAGAAAAGTGAAATCATAATCAAAATAATTAAATATTTTCCTCTCTTGTCTTGCACTGTCGCGCCGCTCCTCCTTTTCTTCCTCCAGATCTCCGTCTGTGAGACTCGAGCCGGTGCGGTGCGCAGGGGACGCTCATTAACAGTTGCACCGTTCCCACGGCACTCGGCCTCGCCCGGCGCCACATCCACCTTTGATAAACAAAAAAATAAAATTAACTATCAATCCCGATTTGCAGTCTGGACATCTCAGCACTAGTTGCTGAAAGTCAGAGTCAAGGTCCTTGCTTTTTTTCTCTCTTTTTAAGAAGAGAGAGGACAACAAAATCATCCAAGACTCCATTTTGTATTGTTTTACCAATTTTTTTTGCAACGGATTAATTAATACACATCAGACTCAGTGTGCAATGTTTCTGTGCGTGATTCATTTCTAGGATGACGAATACGAAAAAACGCATACGAACATTTCGGACTCAGTGTGAAAGTACCTCCAGTCTTCAGATTTTGGCCAGTCGAATCGTTAAGTGCATGATCGATATTTTACATTCAGACTATGATTCATTTCATACGGAGAAGATCAAACACGTTTGATGTTTTGAGCTGATTTTAGAACACATTGTTTTCATTTGTTATGCATCTCTATAAACGAGGTGTTTGTTTTTGTGTGAGTTTGATGAGTTCAGAATGATTTGACAGTCTGTTAGAATGTGATCCTCATTGTTTAGTGTCTGATGCCCAATCTGTCTCTGTAACCATTTACAGATTAGATGCTTTCACATAAGTATTTACAGTTTGCACAGTCCCTGAGCAGGTTTCTGTCACACAGATGAAGAACGCTCCTGGTGGACATTCTGAAGGAACTGACGGGGGAACCAATCTCAGGGACATCACCAGAAGGATCTCAGTAAAGTTGCTGGTCCCATTATGTGAAATGTCTCTGAACACATGAAGATTTGCTATGGTGACTTCCTGTTTAAGGCAGAGCTTGTTTACTTATAGAAAACAAGACAAACAAGTGTAACATTGTCTATTTAAAGCAGAGGTCTTCACTGTCCTGAAGAGTTTAGCAACAACCCTAATCAAACACACCTGAACCAGCTGATCAAGCTCTTCAGGACTGCTCGACAGTCACAGGTCTGTGTAGGAGCCGTGTGGAAGAGCTCTGATTTATAGTGCACATTTCCCACCCAGTGGTGACTCCTGCTAACTACAGCACAGCAAACATTACACAAATATCAACAAATGCTTGAAACTCCCCAATATAAGGCAAATATAATCAAGTATGGTAGGGGAGGTTAAATTAAATATATGAGCTTTACTTTTATGAAATTTTATATGTATATGTTTATATTATATAAGTTTTATTTGACATATATGTTCAGAATAACAGGTCGAGACCACTGGGGTGAGATAGGCCTTTTCACTTTTCATGCTGTGTTAATTTAATGTTCGGTAATAGTTCACCTAATAGTTCTGTTTCTAACAATGATCCACCAAATTGTACTTTGTTAATAGTGCCATGAATGTGAATTAAAATATCAACCTTTATCTTTTACACTTAGACTTGAGTGTGTGCATTTCCATTATCTGACTGTGTAAATTACAGTTATAATATCACAAAATCTTTTATAATATGCCATTTTTGTATGCAACACATAATAATCTTCACATGTTATATTTCACAAATCAAAAGGATAAAACAACTGATAAGCCAAAACTTTTTTTTTTTTTTTTGCAGACAGACTGAATATTGACACTTATAGGAATATACATATATCATATATTTCTGAGACACATTTGTATTAAAGAAGTTGGAAATTATATAAATTAATTAAGATAATTTAATTATAATTAAATTATGTTAATTCATATCGTTTTATATAATCAATTAATATAATTAAAATTCATTGGGTGTCCAATAATTTCCTATTTCTTATGAGAAATACATTTGTATTCCTCCAGGCGGCGCTTGATGGCTCAGAAAAACGATGTTTCTGTCTTGTTAGATAGATTGTACGCTAAAAAGTATAATATTTAAAAGAAATAAATATTTATTAAACCAAACTTCTTTGGTTTTCCTGTTACCCGCTAATGTTTCAATATATAGACAAGACTATAATTCTTATTTGAAGGGGGAAAACATAATCTTCTACTATTTACATTCCTGAAAGTAGCATTTACACAAAATAATAAATAATTTAAGAGCATAGCAAAAATCAACCGTTTATCCAGGAGCTGTCAGTTTATCTCGTTTCACTGCGCATGCGCGCGTCTTCAAACATGGCGGCCCCCTTTAAGCTGCAGTGTCTTGACGACTTTCCATCACATATTCATCCTCTACACGTGCTTATCAACAAATCACACTTCACCCAGAAGTTTCCAGACTACACTGAACCCACATGCGCGCTGTTATTTTCGCCGACGGACCAGCAGTCACCCTCTAATCGGGGCTTTTTGGTGTGCGCGCACATCACTCCAGAGGAGGAGACCGATGTAAACACTCACACGTGTCTCGCTGTGTACGCGAGCAGATCTTTCCTCAAACACTACGGGCTGAGGGAGCATTCGCTGGGAACGGTTCGTCCACAGTCCCTGCTGCCTTTAAAGAGGATTGTGCTCGGCGCTCGGACGAAGCAGAGCTTTAAATGGGCTTGTTCAGAGCAGTTCTGCAGCGGTTTGCTGGTCCTGCTGTCCTGTCCCGGGATGACTCTATTAGCGAGGCAGGGGGACTCGCTTCTGCTCCCCTTCCATCACTCACTGGGCGCTGCGCATGCGCAGATGTCAGACGTGCTGGTGCTCGAGTGCACACCTGTGAGCCAGGGCATGATCACAGTGGACACGAGTGTGCTGGTGTCGGACTGCAGAGATCTGGACCTGAGCAACACCTCCTCCATCATGATCAGCACCAGACTGGCACCGTCCTCTCTCTGCGTGTCTGATTTCGCCCAGTACGCCAACAGCTTGAGCTCTGCCAGCTCTCTGCTCAACAGCAAAGTCTTGGACTTCAGTGCTTTTTTGCAGGCTCTTGAATGCAGACTTGACATCCGGGTGGTTGATGTCCCAGATCTCCAGAAGCCTGGAGGAATCCTGTCCAGACTAGAGCCGGATGAAGGCTTGGACGTTGACAGCTGTGTATTTGTGAGCAAGAGCTTGTTGCTGAAGCTGGGTGTGTTTAACGGGGAGTGGGTCATTGTGTCTGTCCCAGCGGATAAGGCCAAGAAGACTCCTGTGTGTGCGAGTCCTGTCCCGGGACAGGCCGAGGGCGCCTGTAAGAGGCAGGGACGGGTCCATCTGGCCTCAGTCAGAGCCTTTGACGCGCCTCCACACCAGCACACGGATGGGAATGACAGTGTGGGCTTGATCTCAGCAGTTCAGTGGTTTAACCTGTCGGGGGGGATGGCAGTGCCTGTCGGGAATAAGGCCATCAAAATTAAGGTGAAGACGTCTGGAATAATTCTGACAGTGATGCTCAAGTAATTTGAGCTTTAAAATAATAAATTCACAGTTTAAAAAATGGAAATTAGAAGATTTTTTTTTTCACAATATTATTATTTAAGGAGTAGTTCACTTCAGAATTAAAATTTCCTGATAATTTACTCTCCCCCACGTCATCCAAGATGTTCATGTCCTTCTTTCGTCAGTCGGAAAGAAATGAAGGTTTTTGAGGAAAACACTCCAGGATGTTTCTCCATATAGTGTCTTCAATGGGGTCCAACGGGTCGAAGGTCCAAATGTGAGTTTCAGTGCAGCTTCAAAGTCTCGACACGATCCAGCCGAGGAATAAGAGTCTTATCTACACAAACCAGCGGACATTTTAGAACAATATAAACATTTATACACTTTTTAACCACAAATGCTGGTCTTGCACTAGCCGTGATGCGCCACACATTACACATTATGTAATCACCAGTGAGGTCAAGCGTGTTCCAGTTAAAAAATGTAGAGTAGAGCGATAAACTCTCATTTTCTCCTCCAACTTTAAAATTGTCCGACATATTTTTTTTATCTTTTATTTTTTATTTTATTTTTGTAAAGGGCGTTTGACTTAGTCTTTGCACGTTGGCTTTATAAACACTAGATCTGTTCTTCCGCCTACGTCACGCTTGACCTTTCAACCTGATTGCGTAATGTGTGGCGCATCACAGAGCTAGTGCAAGACCAGCATTTGTGGTTAAAAGTATATAAATGTTTATTTTGTTATAAAATGGCCGCTGGATAAGACTCTTATTCCTCGGCTGGATCGTGTCGAGACTTTGAAGCTGCACTGAAACTCACATCTGGACCTTCAACCCGTTGGACGCCATTGAAGACACTATATGGAGGAACATCCTGAAACGTTTTCCTCAAAAACCTTCATTTCTTTTCCAGTGAAGAAAGAAAGACATGAACCTCTTGGATGACGTGGGGGGGGGTCACTTTTAATTCTAAAGTGAACTTATCCTTTTCAAGTTAAAATTTAACGTTCAACTAAAACGTTTCAGAAAAAGACCACTCCATAAACTTTTTTTTATTTCGTTTAACTTTTTGTGCTAACATTTTGAGAACATTATTAAAGACCAGAAAACCGAATGAACTTCTAATAACGTTTGTTCGTAACCTTGAGAGAACCTTGACACAACGATAGCTAAACTCTTAAGTAAATTCATTGTTAGCTGTGATAGAGATGTTTCACAACACACATTGTTTCAAAGCAGCTTTACAGTAATTCATGATGTTGATGTATAATATTTTAATATCGTGCTTTAAAGTCGCATTTAGCAGATTAGAGCGATAATATAGTTCACATTTTGTGACAATATAAACAATCAAGCAGTTGAGATTTGCTATATATATATATATCACTTTATGTGAGTTTACTGTATGCAAATAAAGATGGACACATTTATATATATAACTTTATATGTAGAGCTGTATGATAAGTTAGTTTACATTTTGCGATGATATAAATAAATGTATTATATAGTATAAATCGCTTGACGTGAGTTTACTGTACTGAATGTCACATTTATGTAGAAAAAGTCTATATAAATACCGAATTAATTACCTAAATTACTCAAGCATATATATTTTTTAAATGCTACAGAGTTCAAAAGGAATGAATGACTGATACACTGTATTTATCTGATCATGTGACCGGATGTCTCTGTGTCTTGATCATGTGACCGGATGTCTCTGTGTCTTGATCATGTGACCGGATGTCTCTGTGTCTCGATCAAGCAGAGGTGGAACCAGGAGTCTCCGCACACGGGGTCTCAGACGTCTGCGAGCGCGTGTCGATCCGCGGCGCCGGCGTTTGCTCGAGAGCTGCGCATTGAAGCCGTCATATCTCCTGACTACGCCTCGCACGGGCCCTTCGACACACTCCTCCACACACACTTCAGCACACCCAGGTGCCCACTGAGCGCTTCACACACCCATCAGTCTCACTCTCTCTCTCTGTCTGTTTCCCTGAATGCTGTGTTTGTGTTCAGGCTTGTTCAGCAGGGGAATATCCTGGGAATCCCATCGGAAGGGCATCCTGATCTGATAGAGAACAGCTCTGAAGGAATCCTCAGCTGCAGGTTCATCTTCAGCAGATCCACTAATGTTTGCATGAGACTGAAGTTGCGCTGGTCTTTTCTTCTCTATTGTGTCGTATGTCTGAGTGAAACGCTTCAGGAACAAGAACAAATGTGGGCGGGGCTTGATTTTGTTTTGGATGGTTGTGGTTTGCTATTGGCTGATATCATGTGATTGACAGGTTATAGCCCCGCCCACATCACCAGAGAAGAGAAGAGATGCTGCGAGAGGAAGATATTCTGATTCGAGATTGAGGAAAATGAATTAAAAACAATAATGATGTGCACTGATAAATCATTTATAATAAACACTGCGATATTCCATAAAATTAAGAATTTTGGTTTCATGGTGACTTGAATGATCTTTGAAAGTCAGACTCTTGTCTGTTTTGTGATTGGCAGGTGGCCAGTGCTGTATTTCAGAGTAAAGCAGGTGTGTGGGTTTTCTGCTGAGGAAGACGAGGGTTCTTCATATCTGGCTGATTCCAGTCACACTTCACTGTACATGGTGAGGAATGAAGACAGTTGCATACATCAGTTGTCATATGCAGATTGCTGAAGCTCTGATTGGCTGTCACAGGGAGGCTCCGCCCACAGCCCGTGCCCCTGCTCTGTGCTGCCGAAGGGCTCGTCTCTCTGGAGGAGTCTCAGTCCCGCTGGCCTGTCCAGCGCTGTGGAGAAACTGCTCAGCATCATCCAGCCGCACCTCACCGAGAGGTACAGGCGCTCGTGTCCGCCCCCGTCTTACAGTCCTGACCTCTTTCTCAGTTCACATCTGACAACGTTCTGCAATTCTGCAATATAAACTCGCAATTCTGACTTTTCCCCCTTGCAATTGCACGTTTATTTAATTTAATTCTGACTTTATAACTCAAAATTGCAAGTTTATTTCATGTAATTCTGACTTTATAACTCAAAATTGCATGTTTATTTCACGTAATTCTGACCTTATAACTCAAAATTGCACGTTTATTTAATGTAATTCTGACTTTATAACTCAAAATTGCAAGTTTATTTCACGTAATTCTGACTTTATAACTCAAAATTGCGAGTTTTTTTAATGTAATTCTGAGTTTATAACTCAAAATTGCAAGTTTATTTCATGTAATTCTGACTTTATAACTCAAAATTGTAAGTTTATTTAATGTAATTCTGACTTTATAACTCAAAATTGCAAGTTTATTTCACGTAATTCTGACTTTATAACTCAAAATTGCACGTTTATTTCACGTAATTCTGACCTTATAACTCAAAATTGCAAGTTTATTTCACGTAATTCTGACTTTATAACTCAAAATTGCAAGTTTATTTCATGTAATTCTGACTTTATAACTCAAAATTGCGAGTTTTTTTTATGTAATTCTGACTTTATAACTCAAAATTGCAAGTTTATTTCACGTAATTCTGACTTTATAACTCAAAATTGCACGTTTATTTCACGTAATTCTGACCTTATAACTCAAAATTGCAAGTTTATTTCACGTAATTCTGACATTATAACTCAAAATTGCAAGTTTATTTCACGTAATTCTGACTTTATAACTGAAAATTGCACGTTTATTTCACGTAATTCTGACCTTATAACTCAAAGTTGCAAGTTCATTTCACGTAATTCTGACTTTATAACTCAAAATTGCAAGTTTATTTAATGTAATTCTGACTTTATAACTCAAAATTGCTAGTTTATTTCACGTAATTCTGACTTTATAACTCAAAATTGCAAGTTCATTTCACGTAATTCTGACTTTATAACTCAAAATTGCAAGTTTATTTCACGTAATTCTGACTTAACTCAAAATTGCAAGTTTATTTCATGTAATACTGACTATAACTCAAAATTGCACGTTTATTTAACGTAGTTCTGACTTTATAACTCAAAATTGCACGTTTATTTCATGTAATTCTGACTTTATAACTCAAAATTGCAAGTTTTTTTAATGTAATTCTGACTTTATAACTCAAAATTGCAAGTTTATTTCACGTAATTCTGACTTAACTCAAAATTGCAAGTTTATTTCATGTAATACTGACTTTAACTCAAAATTGCAAGTTTATTTCATGTAATTCTGACTTTATAACTCAACATTGCAAGTTTATTTCATGTAATTCTGACTTTATAACTCAAAATTGCAAGTTCATTTCACGTAATTCTGACTTTATAACTCAAAATTGCACGTTTATTTCACGTAATTCTGACTTAACTCAAAATTGCAAGTTTATTTCACGTAATTCTGACTTTATAACTCAAAATTGCAAGTTTATTTAATGTAATTCTGACTTTATAACTCAAAATTGCAAGTTTATTTCACGTAATTCTGACTTTATAACTCAAAATTGCAAGTTCATTTCACGTAATTCTGACTTTATAACTCAACATTGCAAGTTTATTTCATGTAATTCTGACTTTATAACTCAAAATTGCAAGTTTATTTCACGTAATTCTGACTTTATAACTCAACATTGCAAGTTTATTTCATGTAATTCTGACTTTATAACTCAAAATTGCAAGTTTATTTCACGTAATTCTGACTTTATAACTCAAAATTGCACGTTTATTTCACGTAATTCTGACCTTATAACTCAAAATTGCAAGTTTATTTCACGTAATTCTGACTTTATAAATCAAAATTGCAAGTTTATTTAATGTAATTCTGACTTTATAACTCAAAATTGCAAGTTTATTTCACGTAATTCTGACTTTATAACTCAAAATTGCAAGTTCATTTCACGTAATTCTGACTTTATAACTCAAAATTGCAAGTTTATTTCACGTAATTCTGACTTAACTCAAAATTGCAAGTTTATTTCATGTAATACTGACTATAACTCAAAATTGCACGTTTATTTAACGTAGTTCTGACTTTATAACTCAAAATTGCAAGTTTTTTTAATGTAATTCTGACTTAACTCAAAATTGCAAGTTTATTTCACGTAATTCTGACTTTATAACTCAACATTGCAAGTTTATTTCATGTAATTCTGACTTTATAACTCAAAATTGCAAGTTTATTTCACGTAATTCTGACTTTATAACTCAAAATTGCACGTTTATTTCACGTAATTCTGACCTTATAACTCAAAATTGCAAGTTCATTTCACGTAATTCTGACTTTATAAATCAAAATTGCAAGTTTATTTAATGTAATTCTGACTTTATAACTCAAAATTGCAAGTTTATTTCACGTAATTCTGACTTTATAACTCAAAATTGCAAGTTCATTTCACGTAATTCTGACTTTATAACTCAAAATTGCAAGTTTATTTCATGTAATACTGACTATAACTCAAAATTGCACGTTTATTTAACGTAGTTCTGACTTTAACTCAAAATTGCACGTTTATTTCATGTAATTCTGACTTTATAACTCAAAATTGCGAGTTTTTTTAATGTAATTCTGACTTTATAACTCAAAATTGCAAGTTTATTTCACGTAATTCTGACTTTATAACTCAAAATTGCAAGTTTATTTCACGTAATTCTGACTTTATAACTCAACATTGCAAGTTTATTTCATGTAATTCTGACTTTATAACTCAAAATTGCAAGTTCATTTCACGTAATTCTGACTTTATAACTCAACATTGCAAGTTTATTTCATGTAATTCTGACTTTATAACTCAACATTGCAATTTTACTTAACTTTATAACAGAATTGCACGTTTATTTCACATAATTCTGACTATAACTCAAAATTGCAAGTTTATTTTACGTTATTCTGACTTTATAACTCAAAATTGCAAGTTTTTTTAATGTAATTCTGACTTAACTCAAAATTGCAAGTTTATTTCATGTAATTCTGACTTTATAACTCAACATTGCAAGTTTATTTCATGTAATTCTGACTTTATAACTCAAAATTGCAAGTTTATTTCACGTAATTCTGACTTTATAACTCAACATTGCAAGTTTATTTCATGTAA
Organism: Scardinius erythrophthalmus; assembly: GCF_964197995.2. NCBI lineage: Eukaryota > Metazoa > Chordata > Actinopteri > Cypriniformes > Leuciscidae > Scardinius > Scardinius erythrophthalmus. The sequence continues at coordinate 36,863,922 of NC_138234.1, forward strand.
TTCTGACTTTATAACTCAAAATTGCAAGTTTATTTCACGTAATTCTGACTTTATAACTCAACATTGCAAGTTTATTTCATGTAATTCTGACTTTATAACTCAACATTGCAATTTTACTTAACTTTATAACAGAATTGCACGTTTATTTCATGTAATACTGACTATAACTCAAAATTGCACGTTTATTTAACGTAGTTCTGACTTTATAACTCAAAATTGCAAGTTTTTTTAATGTAATTCTGACTTTATAACTCAACATTGCAATTTTACTTAACTTTATAACAGAATTGCACGTTTATTTCACATAATTCTGACTATAACTCAAAATTGCAAGTTTATTTTACGTTATTCTGACTTTATAACTCAAAATTGCAAGTTTTTTTAATGTAATTCTGACTTAACTCAAAATTGCAAGTTTATTTCATGTAATTCTGACTTTATAACTCAACATTGCAAGTTTATTTCATGTAATTCTGACTTTATAACTCAAAATTGCAAGTTTATTTCACGTAATTCTGACTTTATAACTCAACATTGCAAGTTTATTTCATGTAATTCTGACTTTATAACTCAAAATTGCAAGTTTATTTCATGTAATTCTGACTTTATAACTCAACATTGCAAGTTTATTTCATGTAATTCTGACTTTATAACTCAACATTGCAATTTTACTTAACTTTATAACAGAATTGCACGTTTATTTCATGTAATACTGACTATAACTCAAAATTGCACGTTTATTTAACGTAGTTCTGACTTTATAACTCAAAATTGCAAGTTTTTTTAATGTAATTCTGACTTAACTCAAAATTGCAAGTTTATTTCATGTAATTCTGACTTTATAACTCAAAATTGCAAGTTTATTTCACGTAATTCTGACTTTATAACTCAAAATTGCACGTTTATTTCACGTAATTCTGACCTTATAACTCAAAATTGCAAGTTCATTTCACGTAATTCTGACTTTATAAATCAAAATTGCAAGTTTATTTAATGTAATTCTGACTTTATAACTCAAAATTGCAAGTTTATTTCACGTAATTCTGACTTTATAACTCAAAATTGCAAGTTCATTTCACGTAATTCTGACTTTATAACTCAAAATTGCAAGTTTATTTCATGTAATACTGACTATAACTCAAAATTGCACGTTTATTTAACGTAGTTCTGACTTTAACTCAAAATTGCACGTTTATTTCATGTAATTCTGACTTTATAACTCAAAATTGCGAGTTTTTTTAATGTAATTCTGACTTTATAACTCAAAATTGCAAGTTTATTTCACGTAATTCTGACTTTATAACTCAAAATTGCAAGTTTATTTCACGTAATTCTGACTTTATAACTCAACATTGCAAGTTTATTTCATGTAATTCTGACTTTATAACTCAAAATTGCAAGTTCATTTCACGTAATTCTGACTTTATAACTCAACATTGCAAGTTTATTTCATGTAATTCTGACTTTATAACTCAACATTGCAATTTTACTTAACTTTATAACAGAATTGCACGTTTATTTCACATAATTCTGACTATAACTCAAAATTGCAAGTTTATTTTACGTTATTCTGACTTTATAACTCAAAATTGCTATTTTTTTCATGTAATTCTGACTTTATAACTCAAAATTGCTCGTTTATTTCACGTAATTCCGACTTTATAACTCAAAATTGCAAAATTCCACATTCTGTTCTGTATATTCTTCAATGGAAACAATAAGGAAAAAAAAGAAAAACAGAAACATGATTTCAGTTTACATCTCGATTGTATGTGTTTTTTAAGCTGGATTTAAATGCATTTATTCATGCTAATTTATTAATTGAAACACGTTTAAGTCATCCTGAGCCCTCTGGTGGAGAAGTACTGTATTAGAAGATAATTTAACTATTAGCTGTTACTGTATATATTGCAGGAATGCTGAAGTGACAAGATGTTAATTTACACATATATTTTTAAACATTATTATATGGCAGCTCTCTTGCATTGAGTCGAGGCTGTTCAGTTCTCCTGATGGGTCCGAGCGGCAGTGGTAAGGTGACCGTGGTGAAAGCAGCTAGCAGGAGGCTACATCTGCATCTCATTAAGGTGATTCAGGATTATTCTTCATTATTTCTCTCGAGTCTTGAGTTTTTCTGCAGTTATGAGCATCAAAATCTTCATGAGTTCAGTCTCTCGTGAAGCGCACAGGAAACACAATTGATTCAGGTGGAGTTTGATGTTAGCATGTTCCCGCTCAGGTGGACTGCGTGACTCTCTGCGCCGACACTGCAGCCGCGTGCGAGGCCAAGATGAAGTCAGTCTTCGAGAGAGCCGAGCTCCATCACCCATGTGTTCTGCTGATGAGAAACCTGCATCTGCTCGGCCAGCGGGACGGCCCCGAGACGGACTCCAGGGTCGCGGCCTCGCTCTGCCGGCTCGTGGCAGAGGCTCATGCCAGGTGAGGCTCAGACACAACAACACCTGCAGCGTAAAGAGAAGTTCTGCTGGTGGGTTTGAAAGTAACTTTTTCACTCACCAGCCAATTTGGTTACAAAATAACGTTACCCGCCATTCAGAGCCTCTACTAGCCGAAGAAGAAGAAGAACCAGATTAACTACGCCACAGCTTATATATAATATAATTTGGATTTCATACATTCATTTCTTATTCAAACAAAATCCTGTCATCCAGCATCTCCTCCCTTCCTCTTTCATCCTCATCCTTTTCAGCAAAAATGTGTTTTAGGTGGACAGATCAATACAGCACAAAGAACATCAAAAAATGTAGGATGTTGGAAAATACAGTCTTTTCTGTTAACCAAATGCTTTTTAATCTTCGCTATTGCTTCAATGCAAATGAACAAGCGTGCCGTTATTTGTTGCGTAGAGACGTTTGTTCAAGTAAGCCAGATTCAATATATCATGATGACTCAGATTTGGCTTACAAGAACTTCCCCAGCAAAGTGAGTAAACATAATAACACGCCAGACTGGCTCGTGATTTGACAGTGTTACCCGCCACAGTTGAGTTTTACCCGTGTTAGGCGGGTGTTCATTTCAAAGCCTGCTCATCACCACCCTTAGCGTCTCCTCTTCTCCTGCAGTGTGGTTGTGGTGGGGTCTGTGAGCGGACAGAGAGAGTTGTCCTCAGATGTGATGGCAGCGTTTGTGCACCAGGTGGCGATAGAGAGCCTGTGCGAAGAGCAGCGCAGGGCGATGCTGGCCAGCCTCAGTGACGACCTGCTGCTGGGAAAAGACGTCAATCTGGGCAAGATAGCCAAACACACAGCTGTGAGACATCTGACCGATCATCCATCTCTGCTTTCAGTGGAAATTGCTGCACTAAGGGAGTAGTTCACTTCAGAATTACAATTTCCTGATAATTTACTCATCCCCACGTCATCCATGATGTTCATGTCTTTCTTTCTTCAGTGGAAAAGAAATGAAGTTTTTGAGGAAAACGTTCCAGGATTTTCTCCACGGGTTGAAGGTCCAGATGTGAGTTTCAGTGCAGCTTCAAAGTCTCTACACGATCCCAGAGTCTTATCTAGACAAACCATCCGCCATTTTATAACAGAAATAAACATTTATATACTTTTAACCACAGCGTGGTTTGTCTAGATAAGACTCTTATTCCTCGGCTGGATTGTGTCGAGACTTTGAAGCTGCACTGAAACTCACATCTGGACCTTCAACCCGTTGGACCCCATTGAAGACACTATATGGAGAAACATCCTGGAACGTTTTCCTCAAAAACTTCATTTCTTTTTCGAATGAAGAAAGAAAGACATGAACATCTTGGATGACGTGGGGGGGAGTAAATGATCAGGAAATATTAATTCTGAAGTGAACTACATTACCGAACTAAAATGGATTCTCAGAACCGTTTCACGATGACTGTGTTTCTGTGTTGTTTCCGTAGGGTTTCGTTTTAGGAGATCTTTGCGCACTTCTTACCAACGCTGGGAAAGCCGCTCACAGGAGACTTCTGAAGACGTAGTAAGTGTTCACCCGACTCCGCTCATTCACTCCATTCATGGATTTAGTTCCTGAAACTGTCGAGGTGTTTCTGCTGTGTAGTTTTCCAGAAGCGGCGAGTGAGCAGGACGAGGAGGATCTGTGTGTCTCTGGCGTGAGCGTCTCGTCTGAGGACTTCAGCTCGGCGCTGGACGTCCTGCAGGAGGCGCACTCACACGCCATTGGAGCGCCTAAAGTACAGTTGCATGGTTTTTGGAGTTTTTTAGGCCTTTGCGGGAACAGAAGTACTCTTTAGCATACTGTAAAAAACAGTTCTTATTACAAAAATAATATACTTTTGAAAAGAATATATACGGTTACACTTTATTCTTTGTTACAGTGTAGTACATTTAAGTACTGAGTAATAATAATTAACTACATGTACTGGTATAGGGTTGGGGTTAGGGTTTGGTTTATGATTAGTTGCATGTAATTATGCATAATTTTCTGTTATTACTTACTATAATAACTACATGTAACATGTATAACAAGGCCACTGCAAAATAAAGTGTTACCGAATATACTCAAGTGCAAACTGAATGTAATGTTTTTGCACACTTAATTACATTTTCATTTCAATTAAATTCATTCAAATTTAAATGCAATTAGCTGAACTTAAGAGTGTTCAAAACCCACTTAAGTAGGACTTTCAGGATTTCATATTTACTTCTGTTGTCTTTGAAATATGGTTCTGACAAACATTTATGATAAACTCACATATGCTTTAATGTAATTTCTATTGAAACTTGTATGTCATATGTATTAACACATATCTGTAATTACACATTTGTAATTTAATACATTTAAAATTGACTTTAAATTTAATATCAAAAACTCAATACAGTTCAAATTATAATCAAGTACTTAACTGTGCTTGTTACTCTGCACCCATTAAAATAAGTGCAGTTCTTTAAAGCACAACAAAAAATGATTAAAACATAAACATTTAAAATGTACCTAAAAAATTCAAGTTTTCTTTTGACAGTGCACATTTAAAAGTGCACTTAAGTGTGTTAAGAAACATAGTCATGAAAAAGACTTTCTTTAGGTGTAAAATTTTGTCTAATTAATATTACTTTATATGCCAGTAAAGTAATTGAAAAACACACTTTAGATTTTAAACTACAAGTGCACATTCAATACAATTAAAAGCACTTTTGTTTAAATGTGTTTTTAAAAAATTCTGTCATAATTTACGATTTACTTAAAGGGATACTTCGCCGATTAGGATTAAGCTTTGTATCAGTAGAAACGAGTGACCGTGCTTCCCTCCCTCACGTCCCCCTGAGACGAGAGATTTCTGTCTTGTGTGTCTGGAAATAAACCTCTGATGACGCAAAAATCGTCATTTATCGTCATCAGAGGCTCTTGTGTCCAGAGGCGAGAGACTCCAGCCAGTAGGAGGAGCTCGTTCCGCATGTCCTCAACCCGCCCATAGGGGGAGCTCACCATAAAACGCCGTCTTTTCAGTTTCGAATCGACTAGTAGCCTAGCTGTATCATTTCTCCCGATACTGCCTTCTGTAACCGGTAGGCGTGGCTTGGGAGTGTCCTCGTAGGGCAGCGAAGCAAGTGCATTCTGGGAGTTGTTGTCTTTCATCCACATGAGCCAAAAATACATTTTCTGGCTTTTCTCAGTCTAGAAGGCACCAACTTCTAAAATAATTTCACATTTCTACTACATACATGACCCAATTTAAATACACATTGACCTTTCCAGTGGTGAAGTATCCCTTTAAGTGGCAGTCCGATCTGAAGCGTTGGAGCTGTGGTTGCGGCTCAAGGCCCAGAGTTAGTCTTCTGTTGTGTGTGCCAGATCCCGTGGGTGAGATGGCAGGACGTCGGTGGACTCCAGCAGGTGAAGAAGGAGATTCTGGACACGATTCAGCTTCCCTTGGATCACCCGGAGCTGCTCTCGCTGGGCCTGCGGCGCTCCGGCCTGCTGCTGTACGGGCCGCCCGGCACGGGGAAGACCCTGCTGGCTAAAGCCGTGGCCACCGAGTGCACCATGACCTTCCTCAGGTGAGCACGTGACAAGTGTTGAGTGCAGTGAGAGAGAGCAGAGACAACCCTCTACAATCACTCGCATATGCGAGTAAATTTCACTCTTGGCGACTAAATAATGTGTATTTGATGTCCGTAAACTCTAGTGTGAAGGCGCACCCTCGCGTTTCTCTCACACACGCAAAGAGAGAGAGAGCGAGAGTCTTGCATACCACGCAAATCGACGCGCTACATGTGAACAATATTCTTGTTTGCATTTTCCTGTCCAAAATAACGGAGTTCATCTGGAATTATTCAGGTTTTAAGAACAAGCGGAAGACGTGCAGGTTCCTCCGGGAGTGGGCGGAGCTAATGCGCAAACAGCAATCTCATTGGCTGGCGCTCATCCCTGTTTTAATTTCAGCAAATCAGTTCGAGTGAACGCTGACAACGTGATTAACATTCATGAACCCAGCAGCTCATGTGTTGTATATTGTCATTATTAGTAGTAGGATTATTATCTTTTAATAATAATTACTATTATCAATTACTATTATCCAAAAATTTTATTTAATTTTTTACAGAAACACTGAATCATACCTGTCAACACTCCCGATTTCCCCGGGAGTCTCCCGTATTTCACACCCATCTCCCGCCCCCCTCCTGTTTTGTTATATCTCTCGTGAAACTCCCGTTATTTGTATGGCCCAAACGTCGTTATATGAATAATCACATCAATATTATTCCAAGGTTGTCCAGTTGCCAGATCTTGTATGAAACCCATCCTACTCGCGCAATCAACACATCATACAAATTTCAACCCATTTGTGAGCTCAACCTTGTAACCTACAAGTTGTAAGCCGTCGATCTCTGCGCAGGAAGTAGACGCGGGAAGTTGAATAAGTGTTACTGGTAGAAATGGGAAAAGACTCCGTGGTAAGTAGGCTAAACATTTAACGCAATTAACGCAGCATCCGGTTTTTTCTGTCATCCTTTGGCTGCATGGCGTTACATTATATGATGCGCTTTTATTCTTGCTAATGCTTTTAAATCATTCAAGCCATATCTTAGGCTACTTATTTTATAAAACTTTAAAAGCGGAAAGCGCATCACTCACTCCTGGGAATACATTTGACATCTGAGCCTGACCTTGACGGAAGTTAATATCCTACACCAAACTACGTACAACGGTAACAGTGAACAAATTCATTATCGCAATCGTTGTTTGTAATATTCAGTTCCTGTGAAAAATTGTGAAATACTGTTCCAATAGGTGAAGTTACACAGCAATATGCTGATTACATAACAATATTTGGATGTAATACTCAGTTCCAGTGAAAATCTGTTCCAGTTAATGGAGTAGGCTCATATTCAGATGTGTAATATTCAGTAGCCTACCAGTAAACTCCATCAGTTTCTTACAGTAACTTAATATTACACAACATCACCTGTTCAGTCTTGAAAACTGTAGCCTACTCACAGATTTGTGGCCTATCCCTTATTTTAGAAATCTGTTTTTCTGTATATTGATTTGATGTGTATTGTTAAGATGAATACAACTGTCTTAACTGAATTTTTCTATGATTTGGCGATGGGGTGTGTAATGCATAGATGACATGACACCGCATGTGGTTGAACTGAAACCCCCCCAGGCCTCCCATATTTTGGTACCCAAATGTTGACAGGTATGCACTGAATGACCAACAATATCTTAAGCACCACCACCAGTCCTTGTTCAGTTAAAATTATATATATATATATATATATATATATATATATATATATATATATATATATATATATATATATAAAAAATAGTATATCAGTTTGGCGAGTAACCAAAAAAATGTACCAGCCAATGGCGATTCTATTGCGTGTGCATAGAGGGTTGAGTGAAACAAACTGAATGAACATGCTTTCTTATAATGAATGTGTCTGGTGTTTGTTTTCAGTGTGAAGGGTCCTGAGCTCATCAACATGTACGTCGGTCAGAGTGAAGAGAACATTCGAGAGGGTAATCAACTACTCATCTCAATCTAGTGATGCATATGAGCTGATTTCCCCTATAGTTATGGGATTGATCTGGTTTCTGTTTCCCTCTCTGTCTCCGTCAGTGTTCAGTAAGGCCAGAACGGCTGCTCCCTGTATTATCTTCTTCGATGAGCTGGACTCTTTGGCTCCTAATAGAGGACACAGTGGAGACTCAGGAGGGGTGATGGACAGGTCAGCGTCACAACATCTTAACGCTACACCACATGTGCAGAAAAAATAACAACTCTAGTTATTCTGTGTTAGTAGTACTTTGGTATGAGAATGCTGTCTGATTAATAAGGCCCCAAAATATACTTTGAGTGAAATTGAAGAGCGAACTAGTGTGATGTCATTTCATTTTTTATTAATATAGATACTTTTAAATAAGGAGTGTGTTCAATAGCATGTTAGTTTTTGCTTTTGTGTCGTGAATCAAGAAATTTATTAATTGTATTGGTTAAAGGATTGTTTCAATGGCAGACACTTTTAACCAAAGGGACTTGCATTGCATTCTTGGTACTCATTCTATCAGCTATTGATTTCCCTGGGAATCGAACCCATGATCTTGGCGTTGCTAGTGCCACGATCTACTGTTTGAGCTACAGGACGGCTTGTTGCTTCATGATAAGCCAAGTTTTGTCACTTGTATCACTAGGGTTGTGTCGCAGCTTTTAGCGGAGCTTGATGGTCTTCATTCGTCTGGAGACGTCTTTGTGATCGGAGCAACTAATCGTCCTGATCTGCTGGACCAATCATTGCTCAGGCCTGGCAGGTAAACAGATTCAGATAATAGCTCTTCAAATGTTGTTTTGAATGAAATGCATGAATTTTAGCAATTTGCCCTTTTTCAGATTTGATAAGTTGGTGTATGTTGGCGTGAATGAAGACAGAGAGTCGCAGCTGCAGGTTTTGAAGGCAATCTTACGCAAGTGAGTGTCTATCATGACGTCCCTCTCTCTCAGTGTGTTAGTGTGTTATGTGATGTGACTCTCTGCTTTCTGCTTGTAGGTTTAAAGTGGATCCCAGCGTGTGTCTGTCGGAGGTCGTGGAGTCCTGCCCTCCTCAGCTGACCGGAGCCGATCTCTACGCGCTCTGCTCGGATGCCATGATGTGCGCTATCAAGAGGAAGATTTCACTCATCACTGAAGGTATGTGACAAGCAAATATGCAGTGCAGACTCAGAGCAACAAATGTGGAAAAATTAACAAATGAAGGATGAAGTGACTAACCATGTCAAACTAAATGGCAAATGTTTGATGAAAATGCCAAAAATTAGGAGCGTTCGGTTGTCAGTCATTATATGCAGTGTTTTCATGCATTTCTGATTATTATCAATGTTGAAAACAGTTGTGCTGTTCCATATTTTTGTGGAAACCGTGACACACTACCATTCAATAGTTTGGTGTAAGATTTATTAAAAAAAAGAAAGAAATTAATACTTTTATTCAGCAAGGATGCATTAAATTGATCAAAAGTGACAGACATTTATAATGTTAAATATATCAAATACGTGCTTTTGAACTTTCTATTCATCCAAAAATCCTGGAACAAATCACAGTTTCCACAAAAATGTTGAGCATTTGGATTTTCAACATCGACAATTATAAGAACCATTATTAATAATTGAGCAACGGTAATAGTCTAGCAGCAAATCAGCATATTAGAATGATTTCTATCATTCAAGGATCATGTGACACTGAAGACTGAAAATTCTTCTTTGATCACGGGAATAAATTGCATTTGACTATTATCACGTTTTGCCTTAGTTTCAGTTTCTGTTCCTTTGTTCTCCTTATCCTGCCACTAATCAGTTGTCATGGACACTAATTTACGATCACACCTGTTATTCTTTGAGTAAATCATCATTGCGTATTTAAGTTCCTCATTTCTTTCATTCATTGTTGAGTATTGTTTGTGCAATATACACTGTTCGTTTGTGTTTCTTAACTTGTATTGTTACACTACATTTATATTGGAATTCCTGCGTCTACCTTCTCCTCTTGGACTAAGTGGGACAACTATTTATTCACATAAAACAGTTAATTTAAATTGTAATAATATTTCACAATATTATAATTGTTACTGTATTTTCGGAGAAATGCAGTTTTGGTGAGCAGAAGAGACTTCTTCCAAAAAAAAAAAAAAAAATATTCCAAACGTAACATACAAAATGATTATATATGATATAAATTGTTTAATTATATATATATATATACAATTAAATATAAATATATTATTAGGATTATTATAAATATATTTATAAAATATAATAATATTGTCTAATTAAAAAAATATTAATCAGTAACAAGTGAATAAGTTAATTTCTTTTGTGTAGTAAACCTGAGAACACTCTAGAGACTTCAGAATATTGTTGCTATTCTATTGAAACGTATCCTCCATTTTTGTCATGAAACAGGAGGTGGGACACGGAGATGAACTGAACAGGTTTTTATTCATTGATAGGTTTCGATCTTTTGGTTTGTCAAGTAGGTAAGTAAAGGGCATAAGCAGTTCAAAGGACAGTCACACTTAACCGACAAGTCTCTATCTCTGCAGGATTGAAGCGCACACAGATGAGATACAGTCTGATATATCGGTAGCTTGAGGAGGACGAAGAAGGTAGGCAAACTAGTGTTGCACGGTGTACCGATACCTGAAAAGTATCGCGATACTCGGAAATTAAAAACGTCACGATACCTAAATTTATCAGTATCGATACTTAAAAAAAAAAAAAAAAAAAAAAAAAAACGCCTCCCTATGGACGTCTGTGTTTTTTTCCTGATGCACGCAGCAAAGAACCTGCCGCTGTCAGTGTCATGTGACAAAACACTACAGCGAGATGGCTGCATGTGCGAGCACAAGTGGTCCACGTCTCCACGACTCGTTGAAAAAGATGATGCGAGGAGTGACATACGGAAGTACGTTGCCTAACTTGCTCTGTTGCACGGTGCACCGATACTTCAAAAGTAAATCGGAAATTAAAAACGTCACGATTCCTTAATTTATTAGTATCGATACTTCTAAGAATGACCACGTTCCAGATTTGTAAGGCCGGTGACACACTGGCTGCGTGTCGTGTCCGTTTTTATTTCGGCTCCCATGTAAACTGCCTGCGTGACACACGCGCCTGGGCGCAGCTCGAGAGCGCGGAAAACGCGTGCATGTTAAAAATAGAACCGACGCCTATTTTTCACGACACGCAAGTGTGTTGGAAGTTTCCAGGCAAAATAGAATAGGAAAAGATGTTTCTATGTCATTTTGACACGAATACATATTAATAAATGACATTTTGATGTTTGGTTCAAACAAGAACGAATTGATAGCCTATTTTACCGTGAACACTGCCGACGTTGTCTTTGCTGCTATATGTTTAACATGAAGTATAGGCCTTCCACAACTCTCTCCCCACATGTCAAATATATCACCAATGAGGCTTATCATATGTTACCAATATTAAACATTGTTTAATATAATCGCTGTTCATATTTTTATTCAAAGTTCAGAATCAAGATAAAGCTCTTATGTTTCTTATGATAAATGAGATAATGCTGCTAAATTTATAAAAAAAAATTACCTTGAATGGCATTGCTCTAATTTATTTTTTATATTTTGATATTTCATATTTTGTTCAAATGTTTAATATATCTGCTGTTCATATGTTCATTTATTAGTGTGTTATAGGATTAGAATGTTGTCCCGGATTTAAAATAAAGCACAGCAATGATATTTGAGAGTGTTTCTCCCTTTTCAGGAAAAGTATCGAAAAAGTATCGAAATCGCAATACTTGACTTGGTATCGGTATCGAAACAATAATTTTGGTATCGTGACAACACTAAGGCAAACACAGGTGAGCTGTGTGCTTATTAATGGTGTTTGATGAGGAAGCGACAGGTGTGGCAGGTTAGTATTCCAGTGATTGTGAACGAGAAGGTGGAGCTGATGGACCTGGTGCTGATGGCATGCTGGCTGAATCCATGACAGTGAGTAAAGTGAGATCTAGAATGTCATTACGTGGAACCCATGTCCTTTCCTCAGGCTCGTATCCTTCCCAGTCCATGAGGAATTCTAGCTGGTTGCCTCATTCCCAGTCCAGGAAGGAATGAATGGTGTATACCTGTTTATCTTAAGCTGAGGTAAGTTGAGCCAGTAAGTCACATAATTAATTTTGTGTTAGATGCAGAATGAGCCAATGAACCAGAGACCCAGCTTCGGGTTGGCCTTTGGTTTGGGGGTGATAGCCGGAAGCTTACTGATACTGAAAAAGAAAGCTTTCCACACATGAGAGGTGAATTTTGAGCCTCTATCCGACACGATGCCTTCAGGTAACCCGAAGTTACGAAAGACATGATGAAACAGTTTCTAGTTTCTGAAACGGTTTCCATGGCAGCAAGGAAGCCTTTGAATGGTAGGAGTTTACAAGCTTTGGAGAAGCAGTCAACAGCCCCTAGGATTAGGGTTGGGTATTGGTTGGGTTTTATCCGATACCAGTACCTACTCGGTATTTTTCAAACGGTTCCGGTGCTTAAACGGTTCTTGAAACGGTACTTACAGTTTTTTTACAATCACTTTGCTACTATTTTCAGAACCTTGATGTCATTTTTCAAAACTCTAGACACAAAACTCAAAACGGTTATCACTTGTAACACAGGCTGTCTAATGTTCAAAACACTGCATTGTGCATTCACATCTTTAAAGAAATCTTGCACTTGCACAATCATTGGTTCAAAAAACAAATTTACTGTGAAATACCATTGAAACATAACTATAGATCACCCACACACAAGCAACCGATAGTTTCACTGTGTCATTGTTCGTACAATCATTAAATATTGTAGAACAAAATAGGTGAGATACAGGTTTCATTATGGTACTACATGTACAGTAAATACATCTCTGTAAAAGTACTGCAGTAGTAGAGAGAATACTACAGACACAGTGGAATCATTGAACAAAGTTTGTCATATATTGATGCAAAACACTACAGTACAATCACAACATAGGTTTATTTGAATCAAAGCAAAAATAATTAGCTATGAAATAGAAAAGAAAAGACAGCACTAAAACATCAAATGCAGTGTTCCTCAACTTGCTTTCTTGTACTGTAAGAAACAAAACAGGAGTGATTACCTATACAGTGCAGTGCTGTCAATACTGTAAATAGTCTGAAAAGGTGGTACAGTATTTGGGACCATACACTGTCAGAAATAGGGGTACAGTAGGAGTCAATTCTGTTCTAATTGGTTCATGCTCCACGCTAATTGGTGACAATGAATCTCGTTATCTTGAAACTTTCATGATTTACAGTAAACATGGAAGATTGTTTGTTTGTTTCCATACAGCTATGCATTAAGAGTAATGCAACAGTTACTTATCATTTTGAGCAGTTGTATTAATTGATAGTTAGATCATTGTAAGGAAATGAATAGACACTCATTTGAAATGTAATGTGTGAATTGCCTTTTGAAATAGTAATACTTTGATGTTAAGTTGTGTCATATTGAACAGGTGATTTTTGTTGAATGAACAAATGATCTAAGTTTTATGTGTATTGTATCCAAGCAATTGAGAAAAGGGTTAGAGTTTTGAAAAATGTGCATTTTGATCATTGGTTGTGAGTTTTGTGTCTAGAGTTGTGAAAAATGACATCAAGGTTCTGAAAATAGTAACAAAGTGATTGTAAAAAACTGTAAGAAAACTAAACCACACACCCTTTATCAAAAAAAGAATACCTGTGTGTGTTTGTGTTTGTGTGTGTGTGTGTGTGTGTGTGTGTGTGTGTGTGTGTGTGTGTGTGTGTGTGTGTGTGTGTGTGTGTGTGTGTGTGTGTGTGTGTGTGTGTGTGTGTGTGTGTGTGTGTGTGTGTGTGTGTGTGTGTGTGTGTGTGTGTGATTTTCTGAAAAAGATTTTCTGATTTCTGATTAAATGAAAAATTGTGCCGTTTAAAAGGCTACTGATGTAGCACAAAACTCTTGAGTTAACATCAAAATTTTGTCTTCTCATATTATGACTTTTACAAAACAGAGAAATATCTGACACTGAGCAGAAATATTTAACACACACAGTATAGCCTCATATAAATATACTTGATATTGATATACTTCATACTTGATATGCAAGATTTGCAGTTGGCATTAAAATACTAGACTTACCCGAAGAGGAACGCTGGCAGCTGAACTTGAACTTTAGTCAGGCGTGTCAGAGGTTTTGGGTTCTAATCCACATTCATAGTTTTTTTTTTTTGTTTTTTTTTTTTTAACCGATTATGCTCATCAGTGGTTGTATATCAAGCAGGGACACTTTGTGTCCATTATATTTTGAGATTTCACCAGAACGAATAGATATGAGGCGCCGTCTATAAGGCTTAAATCAAACTTCATTCACGCACATATGAAACCCTTGCATACACATATACTAACTAGGTAGTCACACATACATGTATACTGCTGAATGCTCTCAAACTATGTAATGCACAATGCTCACGCACACACACGCAAACTCTACACACACGAGACGCGCGGAACTCTCCGCGCACATACTCATCTGAGACGCGAGCACACACGCACACACACACACAAACTCTCCGCACACATACTCATCTGAGACGCGAGCACACACGCACACACACACACACACACACACAAACTCTCCGCGCACATACTCATCTGAGACGCGAGCACACACACACGCACACACAAACTCTCCGCGCACATAGCCTAATCATATAGACGGCGCCTCATAAATAGATCGATCTCCGCAACATACTGAAGCACGCGTCCGAGTGAAGACAGTGCGGGAGCCAAGAGAAAACACTGTATCCGCGCCACTGATCGCAGCTGCAACGAGCACTTTGATCACTTGATTTAAAAAACACATTTCAGCGCTAGATCATCTCTTATTTAACAAACGAACTAAATGAATGCTCTGCTGGTTGACTGGAGATGTTTTATTATTGGATCATTCGTGCCGCGAGATGTTTTATAGGGGGCGGTAAAAAACGTCAGGCACCGAAATCAGGCACCGAAAGTTTCGTTCTTATTCGGTCTGGTTACTACCGTTTACGTCGGAACCGGTTCCCTATTGGAACCGGGTTTCGGTACTCAACCCTACCTAGGATATAGGTGTTTTCTTGGATAGAAGCAGGTCTGTGACAACGTCTATTCCCAGGTGAGACCATGGACTGTGAGGAATGAGTAGTGGATGGGGCATGCTTTCCGGTAGGTGTCTCTGTGTTTTGGAGATGGCACTGATGGGGCATCCTCAAACGAAGCGTTAGATGTCCTGGGTCATACTTGGCCACCAATAGTTTTCACGGAGGAACGAGAGGGTTTCCTGGTAACCTGGATGCCCGGATCCTGGAGACGAATGAACTGAGTCCATGATGGTCACACGCAGGTTGGATGGTAAGTAGGTGCGTCTCTCAGGACCTCTCGGCAGAGCAGGCTCTTCTCTAGGGGCAGCTGTTTACTGATCATTCGGAGACCAATAAACCGGGCACACAAAGAGGGCTGGAGGGAGAATGGTTTCAGGAGGCTGTTGAGTTAAGTCTGGAGAGTGAAGGCGGGAAAGAGCATTCGCTTTGGTGTTCTTGTCAACTGGATGGCAAGTAACTTCAAAACATGTGAAGAAGAAAGCCCACAGGGCTTAGCAAGGATTAAGACTGTATGCAGTCTGGAGATATCCCAAGGTACGATGATCCATGATGACTAGGAACTGGTGTTTTGCTCCCTCCATCTAGAGCTAACTTGATGGTGAGAAGCTCACGATTGCTGATGTCAATATTCTGCTCTGCCAGGGACAGTATTGGCATCCACTTCCACTTTGAAGAGTAGGTCTGGATTGGGGTGTTTGAGGATGGGAGTGGTGCAAAAGGCTTCTTTCAGTTGGTTAAATGCTTCAGTGGCAGCTGGATTCCAGGACAGAGACTTGGGCTGTTTCCACAGTAATAAAGTGAGGGGAGAGGTAATCAGGCTGCAGTTGGCGATGAATTTCCTATAGAATATGCATTTTCATACAGAAAACTTTGCAGCTCTTTGATGGAAGTGGGTTGTAGCCAGTTCCTGATAGCATGGACCTTCCCCTGGTCCATCTGGATGCCACATCCGTCAATGATGTAACCCAGGAAGTAGACAGAAGGCTGAGGAGACTCTCATTTCTCCAGCTTAAGGTAAAGTGGGTAGTCTCTGAGGCGTTGAAGGACCTGCGCAACATGTTGGTGATGTTCAGCCAGGTTTTGGGAGTAGATAAGGATACCTTTGATGTAAATGATGACAAAACTCTGGAGCATATCCCGGAACACCTAGTTAGCCCAAACTGCATAACCCGGTATTCACACTGGCCAGATGGTGTGATGAAGATGGTTTTACACTCGTTACCCTTCCTAATTCGGATTAGATTGTATGCGCTGCACAGGTCCAGCTTGAAGGAGATGTGGGCGCCTCTCAGTTGATCCAGGACTGTTGGAACCAGAGGAAGAGGATAATGATGCTTGACCGTCTGGTCATTCAGAGATCTGTAGTCGATACACGGCCTCAAGCCTACGTTCTTTTTTGCCACGAAGAAGAAGCTTGAAGCAGCAGGGAAAGAAGATGGTTGGATGAACCCTTGTTTAAAGGGGTAGTTAACCCAAATATGAAAATTCTGTCATCATTTACTCACACTCAGTGTGATCCAAACCTGTATACATTTCTTTGTTCTGCTTAACTCAATGTAAGATATTTTGAAGAATGGTTGTAACCAAGCAGATCTTGGGCCCCATTGACTCATAAACTCATAATCTGTTAATATTTGGGTGACCTATCCCTTTAAGGGCCTCCTTGATGTATTTATCCACGTCTCCAGCCTTTGCCTCCAGGGTTGATAGAGGATAGATTCTACCCTTGGGCAGTGTGACACCAGGTACCAGCTCATCGAGCGCAGTCCCATGGCTGATGAGGTGGAAGTTTAGTTGTCAGCTACTTGCTGAACACATCCGTGAACGCCCTGTATTCTTCCGGCACACACATGATGGACTGCACCTCTGGACTTTCAATGGTGGTGGAGTTGAGATTGATTAGAAGTTGCAGACAATGATCGAAGCAGTACTCACTCAACACTTTCCTGGTCTACTTTCTCCAGTAGATCTGGAAATGCTAGGTGAGTGGATCTGTAGCCATGGGTGTCCCAGGATGATCTCAGTGGTTTAGCCTTCCAGCACCAGAAGTGAGATCTCCTCCCCTTGCAGGTGTCCAAAACAGAGCGTGATGCATGGTGTACAGTGAGTGATGATTCTCGACCAAGCAGCTCACCCAGGATCGAATGGATATTCAGGATTTGTAAACAGGGGAGTTTCTTGATTCGGAGGTGTTTGAGAAGTTCCTTTGAGATGAAATTCCCAGTGGATGAAGGCCTGAAAGCTCAGTTTGGGTGAGATGGAATGAGCTAATTTGAGCTATTTCTTGAATATTTAGCTAATTCAGTGAACATTGCAACAGAAATCTGCTGCAATCCTCTGCCGGTCCAGAGAAGGTCGCTGGTTGGGCCATGGGACTGAATGATGTGACTAACGGTGAAGGACTAGAAGGAGGATGAAAGGATTGTCGGAGAGTTTGAACTGGTTCAGCAAATGGATTGGGAGTTCCAGTTTCCTGTGTGATTCTTTTGTTCAGTTTGGTCTTCTGTCATGATACGAGACACGGAGATGAACTGAACAGGTTTTTATTCACAGATGGGTTTCGATCTTTTGGTTTGTCAAATAGTTAAGTGAAGAGCATAAGCAGTTCAAAGGGCAGTCACACTTAACTGGCAAGTCTCTCTCTTAGCAGGATATGGAAGAAGTGCACGCAGATGAGATATAGTCTGATATATCGGTAGCTTGAGGAGGATGAAGAAGGTAGGCAAACACAGGTGAGCTGTGTGCTTATTAATGGTGTTTGATGAGGAAGCGACAGGTGTGGCAGGTTAGTATTCCAGTGAATGTGAATGATTGGGTGGAGCTGATGGACCTGGTGCTGATGGACCTGGAGCTGATGGACCTGGTGCTGATGGACCTGGAGCTGATGGACCTGGAGCTGATGGACCTGGAGCTGATGGACCTGGAGCTGATGGACCTGGTGCTGATGGACCTGGAGCTGATGGACCTGGAGCTGATGGACCTGGAGCTGATGGACCTGGTGCTGATGGACCTGGAGCTGATGGACCTGGAGCTGATGGACCTGGAGCTGATGGACCTGGAGCTGATGGACCTGGTGCTGATGGACCTGGAGCTGATGGACCTGGAGCTGATGGACCTGGTGCTGATGGCATGCTGGCTGAATCCGTGACACAGACTCAACATGTTCAAAATTTTCACTTCAGTGCAAATATTTGCAGTATAATGCCCTTTTCACAAGATGTAAAATAAGTCTCTGATGTCCCCAGAGTGTATGTGAAGTTTTAGCTCAAAATACCCCACAGATATTTTTATATAGCATGTTAAAATTGTCACTTTTTGAGGGTGAGCGAAAACGCAACGTTTTTTGTGTCTGTTCCTTTAAATGCAAATGAGCTGCTGCTCCCGGCACAGGGGGCGGAGCTTCAAGAGCTCCTGTCCTTTTACCTCACACACACACATGCACTGAACATTTCAAACACTTGTAGCCTTTTATATTCAAACCGGAGTCAGACAATAATGGAGAGACTCAAGAAGAAGTGACAACATATAGAAGCAACATTTCTGAATGGTTAGTTGATGAATTTATGTATCTGATGTGTAGTTATCTTTAGTCATTGATTAGCATATTCTGTCTTGATAATCTATAAATAGTGTTCAGGGGGCGGGGTTATGTAAATTTTAGGGTTGGTAATGTCACTAACCCGGGAGGAATGTGGTGTAGTCTCTACCAGCCGTTTGTTGTAGTCCTTAAAAAGCGATTTCTTTAAAAGCAAATATCTCCCTTTGCTTTGAACTTTGAGCGTTGTAACTTTGCAGATGTTGTTTATGCTCAAACAGCAACATTACACACTAACTAAAGTTAGAAAAGTGAAATCATATTCAACAACCCCTTTAAGAAACAACTATCAAAACCGTGTCTGTGCATTTGACAGTTCTACAGCTGAGATCTTTATTTGTCATGTTTAGAGGATAATATTTTTAAACCAAGAAGAAATTAAAGCTGCAAGCAGCATTTATCGGGGTTCAAGCAGTTAAGGCCTTTAAGGCATTTAAGCACAAAAGCATCAAAAGTTATTAAGATTTATTTAGCAAGCATGTAACCACTGACATAATAGATGGAAAAGACCATTTACAGCCAATACAGGCAATTTGCCATGGGATATATATGGTTTTAAAGCTTTTTAACAGTTATAGCGCCACCTATGGTCCGATCTCCATAAAATTGTTTACTGTGACCTCAAATTGAACCCATACACATGTGTACTGAGTTTGGTGAAGATATCTCATTTACTTCTTGAGTTATAGCCATTTGAGTAAAATAGGCTCCTCCCACAACGATTTGCCACATTCTAGAATTATTTAATATGATTCTAGCATGATTTACTATCATATACCATGTTCCAGAATGATTTATTAGGATTCTAGCATGATTTACCTTGATACACCTCATTTCAGTATTATTTACTATGATTTACAATGTTTCTAGCATGATTAACCACATTACTAGCAATTATGTGAAGTGTCAGTGCAAATGAGGTGATGAACACTGACAAAATATTATTGTGTTATAATAGTTAGTTATATACGTGATTTTTAGTGTGTGTCCAAGTATGAATGCAAAAGCACATGTAAAAGCTCCAAAACTCTGGAATAGCCTTCCTGATACTGTTCGTTGCTCAGACTCGCTCTCCCAGTTTAAAACTAGATTAAAGTCGCATCTCTTCAGCCAGGCATTCATATAATATTTTTAATCTTACAGTTCAAATTACAATCCGGCCTCTAGTTAATAAACGCCAGAGGAGAACTGGCCCCCGACTGAGCCTGGGTTCTCCCAAGGTTTTTTTTTTCTCCATTGGGTCACCTGATGGAGTTTTAGGACACTATTAGGTCACTTGATGGAGTTTTTCGGTTCCTTGCCACTGTTGCCTTTGGCTTGCTCAGTTGGGGATATTCTGGGGATATCTAATTTGATTTTATCAATAAATTCCACTAGAAACAAACCTTGTTGTATTATTTTAATTTAATACTGTGAAGCTGCTTTGATACAATCTGTATTGTGAAAAGCGCTATACAAATATACTTGACTTGACTTGACTTGACTTAAAATATTTCATTATTGAGTAGAATGGCCAGCAGAG
Organism: Scardinius erythrophthalmus; assembly: GCF_964197995.2. Taxonomy (NCBI): domain Eukaryota; kingdom Metazoa; phylum Chordata; class Actinopteri; order Cypriniformes; family Leuciscidae; genus Scardinius; species Scardinius erythrophthalmus. The sequence continues at coordinate 36,884,199 of NC_138234.1, forward strand.
GGCACTAGAAGACCACTTATTGGCTCACTTTCACTTTAAACCAGTTTTCTGCACTAAAGCAAACCAGTTTTTCCATGTTAACTCAATGCATGCTTACACACACACACACACACACACACACACACACACACACACACACACACACACACACACACACACATACACACACAGTTTAGTTAACCATGATTTACCATGATATACCACGTTCTAGTATTATTTACCAGGAGATAAACGACAATCTAGTATTATTTACTTTGATTTACCATGTTTCTAGCCTGATTTATCACATTACTAGCAATTATTTGAAGTGTCAGTGCAAATAAAGTGATTAACACTGACAAAATATGATTGTGTTATAAAAGTTATTGCTATATAAGTGATTTTTTTAGTGTGTATTCAAGTATGAATGCAAGCACATGTTGAAATATTTCATTAATAAGTAGAATGGCCAGCAGAGGGCAGTAGAAGACCACTTATTGGCTCACTTTCACTTTAAACCAGTTTTCTGCACTAAAGCAAACCAGTTTATCCATGTTAACTCAATGCATGCTTACACACACACACACACACACACACACACACACACACACACACACACACACACACACACACACAGACACACACACACACAGCATAGTTAACCATGATTTACCATGATTTACCACATTACTAGCAATTATTTGAAGTGTCAGTGCAAATAAAGTGATTAACACTGACAAAATATGATTGTGTTATAATAGTTATTGCTATATAAGTGATTTTTAGTGTGTATTCAAGTATAAATGCAAGCACATGTGGAAAAATTTAATTAATAAGTAGAATGGCCAGCAGAGGGCAGTAGAAGACCACTTATTGGCTCACTTTCACTTTAAACCTCATGATTTTGACCAGTTTTCTGCACTAAAGCAAACCAGTGTTTCCATGTTAACTCAATAATGCATACTTGCTACATATGCTACACACAATAATGCTACACACACACACACACACACACACACACACACACACACACACACACACACACAAATGTTTTAGTGATATTGGTGTCACATTCACCTTCATCACATTCACCTTCTGTCTTCATCACATTCACTATCTGTCGTCATCACCTGCACCTGCTCCTCATCACCCTCCTCATCATCACCTGCTCCTCATCATCATAACCGTCACCTGTTGTCCTTGTCTTGATCTGTGTATTTAAGTTCCCCTCTCATCCATTATCATTGTCGGTTATTGTTTGTGCACTAGCACTCTGTTATGTTTGTTTTCATGTTGGAAAATAAAACCTTTGTTATATTTGTACCACACACACACACACACACACACACACACACACACACACACACACACACACACACACACACACACACACACACACACACACACACACACACACACACACACCATCATTTATCATGATTTACCATGGCTGATACCAATACCAATATGAGAAAATGACTATTTTAAACAGCGGGGGGCAGTAAAATACCACTTATTGGCTTAACATGCCATTAATTCATATCATTTTCACCTTTTTAACTGTTATAGAGGCAAATTTTGTCCGATCTGTCTGAAAATTTTCATGCTTGTTCAGGGTGATATTTCACACGTTCTGACTTGTTTTTAAGAAGGTCTGAGCATTGATTAAAGAGATATAGGCTTTCGGGGACACTTGGTAAAGGCCAGATTTTGAAGTGAACCTATTATAGCTATCCAAATGAAGTAGTTCAACTTTTTCTGACAATTATTGATCTAGTGAGTCCAGAGAATTGTATTGCACTAGTTTTGAACATTATGATATGAAAATTATATGATCAGAGATGGAAAAGACCATTTACAGCCAATACAGGCAGTTTACCATAGGAAATATATGATTTTAAAGCTTTTTAACAGTTATAGCGCCACCTATCGTCCGATCTCCATAGAATTTTTCATGCTTGTTAATGATGTTATGTCACATATGCTGACCACTTTTTGTGAAGTTCTGAGTTTTTATTTAGGATTTATAGGCTTTTTAATGTATTTTGACACGCCCATTTTATAAATGACCCTATTAGAGCCATCCAAATGCAAAAGTTCAACTTTTTTTTGATAGTTTTTGATCTAGAGAGTCCAGAGAATTGTCCTAGACTGGTCTGGTTCCGATCGGGCGAAAAACCTAGGACTAGTTCGCAAAAGTAGGTTTTTAACATGTTTGCGAATATTTAATGAACGGTTTGATTGACAGCAATGGTTCTTGAGGCAAAGTTGTTCAGGATGAGGAGATCTATCAAATGATATGCATATTGTGTGGATATTTGTAACACCACGTGATTACAGAGCCATAAAACTCATTAGCGCCAACTAGTGGCCGATTTCTTTCAAAATTCTTACAGACCTCTAGGGCCTTGAGTCGAACATGCCCATCGAGTTTCGTTCCGATCGGCCTCCGTTAACCTTGTCTAATAGGTGCTCAAATTTCATTGGCCGATGGCGGCCATGTTTTTTGAGATACGCCAATGTCCTCATACACATACATGGCACCTTGGACCAAGACACTGCATACCAATTTTCAAGTCAATCGGACTAACGGTCAGGTGGTTATAGCCTGTTTTATGTTTTTTTCATGTTATAGCGCCACCATGTGGCCAATCGCCGCGGTTTTTTTACTGTGACCTCAGATTGACCTCTTACACATGTGTACCAAGTTTGGTGAAGATACCTCATTTACTTCTGGAGTTATAGCCATTTTAGTAAAATAGGCCCTGCCCACGACGTACGTTTTGGCGCCCCTTAGCGTCCGTGAATCGAAATTTCAACTTTTTTTCGATAGTTTTTGATATTCAGACTCAAGAGAACATTTCTGCACTGGATTGGTTCCGATCGGGCGAAAAACCTAGGACTAGTTCGCAAAAGTAGGTTTTTGACAAAATTCAAAATGGCGGAAAATCTATCATGGCGGAAATGAAATCGGAGATATACGTTTTGTTCGTCAGGCGTCCAGCTTTCCAATGATATAAGACACTTGAGTCTACGACATACGGTCTAGTAGTTATGAGCAGTTTTGCGCTTTTGGTTGCTATAGCGCCACCTATGGGCCAATCGGGGTCATACTTTTATAGGTTCTCCCCAAATTGAGGACTACCATTTGGCCAAGTTTCAAGGTTCCAGCTCTTACGGTTTGGTCTGCACGATGCGTTTAAGGGGAAAATAATAATAATAATAATAATAATAATAATAAAAATCAGTACAATTACAATAGGGTTTCAGCACTTCGTGCTTGAACCCCTAATTAAAACATTACATTTTATGCTTGAAACCCATGTGTTCACATTCCAGGTACTCTCTCTGAGCCAGAAACAAACTCTACGCAAGTATGTGGATGCAAATGTTTCTAGCTATGCAAGCTTCGATTCATACTGCATGTACTCTTGCTGCAGACATTCTTCAGTTGTCGTCTCCTACCATCCTTTACTTCTTTCAAGCAAGTTAGTTTGTTATTTATTGGTTTAACAACACAGACGTTTATAGGAAACACTGTCGCCCTCAGTAGCCTCAGTAATGTCTGCCAAGTGTTCACGTCTGCATTTGTCTACTTGAGTAAAGGATGTTTCTGGCCTGACTCTTTGTCTCTCTGGTTCTTTCTCAATGTCTGGACTACTTTCCTTCATCTTTCTTCATCTCTCTGTCTGCGGTGCAGGTGTGGATTCGGAGGCCGGCGCTCTGACTCTGTGTTCGGAAGACTTCAGACAGGCTCTGTCAGGCCTCCAGCCGTCCGTCTCTGAACAGCAGCTCAACAGATACAAACTCATCCAGCAGAAGTTCACCTCAAAATAACACTCATCCGACTGAAACCATTCCTCCAGTGGGACCTACTGAACCTGAAAGCTGTGCACCGTGTCCTAACCAGACCTGATTGGTGCGTATAATTGTATGTATTAAACATCAGATGTCTTCTGATTGGCTGTGATTGTGTCATGTCGCACTTTCACCTTCAATTTTGAACGTTACGAGAGACTTGACTGGTTAGGACACAGTAGAAATGATCTCTAAACAGAACTCAAGAAGAGCATAAAATATGTAGTAAGTGGATCCTGCTCGCGTTCACTTTCCTATCCCGCAGGATTCCTTTACATCTTCCTTAATGGGTTTCATACTTAATGCTTGAATGGAAATCAGTCGGGCTGAAAAATGCAAATCAGAAGGCCAGTCCCTTCATGCTAAGAGATTAAACATAATTTATGACTAGCACTGCAATAACCACAACTAAAGAGAAAGCGTTCAGCTAGACAGTGTGAGTTAATAGTTGTGTTCGTGTTTGTGATGAAAGGCACCTAATTTGTGTTTTTCATAAAACACACAATATAAAAGAGAACAATTCACTTGAATCTTCCTCCTTTAAACACGCATTGGTCACACTTTATATTAAGTGCTTAGTTTTAGATCATTTAAGTAATAATCAATTAATTTGCTATGCAAAAGTTAAAAAGAGCTGATAACAGTGATTTATGTCTATATTTTTTAGAAATGTTAATAAGAATATTTTTTTTAAAAAGAGGTTTACTTTTCTTGTTTTATAAATATGTAATTACTATTTAATTACTGTGTTGTTACTACATATAACAAAGGACAATTGAACGACTTAATATAAAGTGTTACCATGTTTATTCAAAGAATTACTAAAAAGAAAACTGAAAGTAAACGTGTGATTCTTCAAACAAATCTATGTGTCTGCTTTGACATAGAAGACAATATGAACACAAAAGACACAATTGTTCAAAAGATAAGTTAATTGTGAAAATGTCAAACTGTGCAAGCATATGTTTTGACTGATTGTGCTGTCGCTTGATGCTGGAATCAAGTGCGAATGAGTGAATCTGATGAAAACCCCCAAGAAATGTCATATTTCACCCCAAAATCAGAAGAAAGGAAAAAAATGTAATTTTTAATTTAAGAATATAATTCATAAAATAATATGTATTAAATAATTAATAAAATATACAAATTATATTTTGCTTAAATAAAATGTAAGTAAAATATATATTTTTTTTACTTAATGGTTGATTTGATGTTTATAAATGCGCTCTGGCAGGATGATATTTATTGTACTATAGTAATGAGAATCCAATGAGAATAACTATTGTGGAAAATTAGAAAATTGTCCATATGTATTTCAGTAATGAGATTGTTTTTTGTAAAATGTGGCTAATTGTCATGAAAATAATGTCACTGTAAAAAAAACATGCCATATGTAATTTCTTATTTTTTTCTTCTGATTTTGCGGTGATTTATGAGCGATACTGGACATGCTTCATGAAATTCACCTGACAAGTAGTGCAGTTTTGAATTAAAATGTTCATTAAAAATGATGTGGATGTCTTTAGTAACAACTAATCAGTCACATAAATGAAAGAGTTGCTGGAAAATTTGTAAATAAAAAAAAATCAGTCATGTTTTTATGCATTTTCTCATGAAAGTCTTTGTTAAATGATAGTAGCTCCACAAAATGATTCATTTGGATTGTGATATAACATGTTTTGTGGTTTTTTTTTTTCTTCTTCTTCATTGGATATTGACATTTAAATGGATGATTTTCCTCCTGATCGGGACACGGTCACGGACTGTCAGCTGTCATGACGGCCTCAACAGTATGAGAAACCCTCTGGTGTGCTAGTTTACTAGCTAATTGGCAATTACTAGCTGGCAATTATACATTTTTCTGTCTATTTTCTTATTTTTCCACCCACACACACATCATTAGGAATCGAAAAATAAAAATCCCTGAAATCCTGACCAGAGAACACAGGAAAGCACTGTCAACCAAAGGCACTTTAAAGAGCAAGAGCAATAATGTTCTGTCACACAAGGTGTGGTGTACTGAAGCATGACAGATGTGTATTTGAGAGAAAGATGAACAAATGTCAGTGTGAGGCTCCAGATTTTAGTCTGGGGGTCTGGTTCTTTGTGGAAGATCCCTCATTTTCACAACAAACTCCGAAGCTCTTCTGCTTTTGCTCTGGCGTTTAGTTCGTGTGTTTGGTAGAGACGGGTGAGATGGTTTGTCTGCGTCTTGATCTGCGTTCATGTCGACGGCAGGCGGAGCTTCTCTCTGTGTCACTGACTCAAGTGAAATGTGGCATACGACTGCAGGTTCTGCAACACAAGGGAACGCATGTAAGATTTCTGTCTGAAAAGCACCTCCGTCCTTATATTTTAGCTGCACTTCCATGAATAGGGTACAAAACAGGGCTTGAGATCAACAGCTCCAGGAGAGCAAACTTAATAATATATCAGCTATTTTTTTTATTAGAAATGTTCAAATGTTGCGACCCTGTTACCAAAATTTAGGTCGGATTTATAATAACGTTTATAAAATCACAAATTAAGCACAATGAGTAGTTTTTGACAACCGCTGGTTTGAAGTAATTGAAAAAATGTATTTTCCATAAATTAAAAAGAGGTTATTTGGTAAAATTATTATTTTGGTAACAGGGTTGAATGCTTATTAAATGCTGCCAACAGTAAAAAATTGAGAAAATCAACTGATTTACTTGTTTTCCTGCCATGCTGTAGATAGGATCCAAATGATGTCACTTCCTGGGGGTCACATATTTTTGGAATATTCCATTTTTTTTTTTCAATGGGGGGAAATAATTTGGTACAAGGGTTACATGCAAGATATTGGACACAGCTAAACATCAAGTTTTTGGTCATTAAAAATAGTTTCTCAATACTCTGAATTCAACTGGCTGTTTACACGACACCATTTTCAACTATAAACGTTTTGCCCGTTCGTTTACACGACAGTGGCGTTTTGGGGGCTTGAAAACGCTAACTTTATTTAAAAATGTTAATTAAACGTTATTGTTTTTGTACAAAAACGTGAATTTGTGAAAACAGTGACGTCGTGCGTATCACGTGTTCAGTCTATAGGTGCGTAGTGTTTCTTTACAAAGTGACGTCGCCACCTACTGGCCTGGCATGAATAATACAGCGTTTTTTGCCGTTTTCATGGATCCGTGTGAACGGGGATCGTTTTGATAACGTTGTCATGTGCGTGGAAAACGTGAAAGAAAAACTTTTCCGTTTTTAGTACATGGTTGTCGTGTAAACATACTCTAAACATCAGTCACATCAGAGAAATAATGTGGGAAAAAACGTCACTTTCACACCAAACAGCTGCGTTGGGAAATCTTTCACCGCCACGCTTAATTCTTGCATGGTTTCCTATTGAAATGAGTGATTTTGATTGTGAATATTTGTTGAACAACGGTAAATGTGATCGCACACAAGTTGTGTACGAACATTTGAATCTTATGCCTCTAAACTAAACCCTATTCATGGACGTTGCTCGGCTATTTACACTAAAAATAGGTTCAAAAGATGTACTAGTCATGAGAGTTTTTAGTGTCGACCTGTTATGCCCTCTTATTCCTCTTTCTGTGGGCTTATTACAACTACTTTTCCATTTCATTACAATTCCATGATGCTCAGTACAACCAAAGTCATGATGAAGTGTAAATGTGAGCTGAGTTCATTTCAGAGTTTTCATTGCTGAGTTTGAGAGGTCACTCTGACTGCAACAATAACCATATTTACCGCTTACGTGGCCTTTGCTACTTTCGTGCGTTTCATCCTTTTCCTGCGCATGAGTGTGACCTGAGGCCTCTTCAAGCCGGCGATGAGCAGCAGCAGTCTGGGTCGGGACTTGGTGAGCCAGCTTCTCAGTAGCGTCCCCTTGGGAAACCTGGGAAGCATCACCAACTGTGAGTCCAACACATCAAACTCAAGCTGTAACTAAAACTGTAGCACTTCACTGACTGATGTCTAGGATCTGCTTTCTTATACTTGTTCTTAATAAAAACAACTGATTCTTGAAACTGTATTTGATGACGCTTACTCTGATTTTCATTGTAACGCTGTTTTGAAGTAATTTGTCTCTATATAAATGAACTTGACTTCAATGCAATGGCTATTGAGTTTTTAATATAGTAAAACACATCTGATTGAGAGAACATTCAAACCGCATGTGCAGCGCTATTGCTTCTGTCAAAATTAAGGTATTTTATTTGTATTGACTCAAATAGTGTTTCAGAAATGCATTGACTTGTACGGAGCCCCCCTAGTCCCACTTTGTCAAAAAAAAAAAAAAAAAAAAATATATATATATATATATATATATATATATATATATATATATATATATATATATATATATATATATATATATAACTATCTTGTGGCCTCAAGATAGTAACTCGTGGCCTCAAGATACTATCTCGTGGCCTCAAGATAGTAACTCGTCGCCTCAAGATACTATCTCGTCGCCTCAAGATACTATCTCGTGGCCTCAAGATAGTAACTCGTGGCCTCAAGATAGTAACTTGAGGCCACGAGTTACTATCTTGAGGCCACGAGATAGTATCTTGAGGCCACGAGTTACTATCCTGAGGCAATGAGTTACTATCTTGAGGCCACGAGTTACTATCTTGAGGCCATGAGATAGTATCTTGAGGCCACAAGTTACTATCGTGAGGCCACGAGTTACTATCCTGAGGCTACGAGATAGTATCTTGAGGCCACGAGTTACTATCTTGAGGCCACGAGTTACTATCTTGAGGCCACGAGTTACTATCTTGAGGCCACGAGTTACTATCTTGAGGCCACGAGTTACTATCTTGAGGCCACGAGTTACTATCTTGAGGCCACGAGTTACTATCTTGAGGCCACGAGATTTTCCACCAGGACATTCCACCTTCTACATAATACGCAACGCGATTCAATGCGCAATTCAAAATATGGATTAAACACCTGTGAAAAATTAATACAATAAATTACTTTATATTAACAGTTCATTGGTCCCTGTTTATTATGGACTTGTCCATAATAAACAGGGTGTAACTACTATTAATGTAGAGGCTAAAAGCGAATTCTCTTTGAGTTTTCACAGCTGATGAGAAGATGCTATATGAAGCTGACTATAATATTAAAGATTAATAAATGCTGAAGAAGTATTGTTCATTCTTAGTTCGTTAACTAATGGACCTTATTGTAACGTGTTACCATAGATATATTTTGTTTCAAGGACCATTGAGGACTCTAAACCCCTGGCTCATGGTCGACTCGTCTCGTCCAGTCGCACTAGCGGCTCTAAATCATTGTTTCATGTGGCATGTTTAGTCTAAGACTGAGACGTTACGCTTGCTCCTGTTTTATATTCTGCTTTAGACTTCACTCAATGCTATACCACTACACAAAACACTCATGTGTGTCAACGCAAGGAATTTAAACAGTACTGAATACACTGATACACTGAACACATTCAAGGGTTTCAAGTTTTCCCTTATCACATCAAATTCTGCAATGTTAAAAAATAATAAAGTTGGTAACACTTCACAATAAGGCCCCATTTTTAACATGAATCCATTGATTAATGGATTAACTAACAACGAGCACTACATTTGTTACAGTATTTATTCATCTTTGTTATTGTTAGTTGATAAAATTACAACTGTTCACTGTAACCAATGTTAACAAACGAAACCTTGCTGTAAAGTGTTACAGAAAAGGGTAAAGTTACACTTTTTAAAAAGCAAGAGTAAAGGTTTAGTTGATGAGTTTCAGTTTGCTTGCTGGTGGATGCTATAAATACACAATTATGTGGCCAAAAAAAAAGAAAAAGCCTATTTTTCCATTTTCAGCAATTCAGAAGTTGCTGTGCATCTGACAGAATATTATTTTTGGTATAGAAACCAAAACAAAAATCACCACAAAATCTGATTATTGTAGATGGTTCACCAGTTACCATTTGTATGGCTAAGAGCATCACCCCCCCCCCCCCCACCCTCTGAAAGGAGTTCTAATATAGAATTAAATGTCACATGACATTTACAGCTCGGGTGATTGGCTCTAAAAACACTTCCGGAACCCATGAAGCAAACATGTCAGCTTCCAGGATAGCTTGTCTCCAGGTATTTGAGATCTCCACGGATAGAAGGCATATTAAAACTTTTGGAAACAGACTACAGACTTGACTTGGTAACATATAACCAGATCTACATCCAATCAGAAAGCCCTGCGGATTTCCCCAGGTATCAAACCCCAATCCCTTACAATGTTCTACACATTCCCACCATTGACATGTTTATTAAATATTTTGGCTCCACTGATTTCACATCAAAATCAATGCGGAAAACAGAACAGCCATTTCTAATTGAGCCAAATTGGTTTTCTGAACCTCCCAAACAGACTAAACCGATCCTTCCGTATCTTTTGGGAGCAAAAAGCTTGGTGTAAGAGTAGCGTTCCCACCGAACCGCAGAACAGTACCTCACCGAACACTCCTCACCGAAGCTCCATAGCAACAGTCCCAGCTTCCCTTCAGATGAAGGCTGACAGCATAACCGCTCCAGCTTTTATATACACGTCTCGCACGTCTGACTGCTGAGCTCAATGGAAAATATAAAACTTCAATTGTTCGGACTTCTGCTGGTCGAGCACGAGCCATCAGGCCAGAGAGAGATCTAGCAACGTGTAGATGCGCTACGGCCTTGCTGAAGCCATTGTTGTGTCCCCCACAGGGGCTCGTGTTAAATGTGGCGAGAGCAACATTGTTTGCTTTGCGGCCTTGTTTTCCTCTTTTCCCCCCCTCATCCGATTCTCTCTCTCAGGAGCTTGACTGATGCGACGGCAATATTTCTCCTTCAGGAAATCCAGATGACAGCGTTTAGTCATCCATTTTGTTTTTCGATTTTGCCAACCAAATTAGCTGCTTCATCAAGCTGTCCCGAAAGCAGATGTTACTCCACAGCTGGGAGGCTTGGATTCGTCCTTGTACTGGTCCGTTTATCTTTTAGAGGATTTCCTCTGCAAGTCTTTTCACATTGTCTCCACACAAACATCGACTGTTGAGATTTCGCATCCAAATATAATTTTAATCACAATATCTCGACTTTCAGCTTGAGTTTCAATGATTAAGATGTTTCTAGTACGGAAATTCGGGCCTTCATTTGTCTGGCCACTACAAAGAGGCTAAGCTTATCCATACCAAATATCTAAGAGAAACTTTGGTGTAAATCAATTTTCGTTTACACTTTATTTTAAGGTGCCGTAGTACTTAATCAAATGAGTACTGAGTAATATTAATTAACTACATTTGCTTACTATAGAGTAACGGTTTGGGTTTAGGGTTAGTTGTAAATATGGCTAATTTACATTACTTTAATAAGTACTTGTAGGAACGTGTAACTACGTCGACTTAAAATAAAGTGTTATCCAATTTTCACTCAGAAATTGCTAGTAAATTTGACAAGGAATTACAAAGAACCAGCAAGTAACATTGAATTAAATGTCATAAAAATGACTTAAATTGTATTTTCTTGTAAAATGTTTCTAAGTGTACAATTAAATATAGCAGAATATAGTCAATACTAGGCCAAAACACTTATGATAAATATGACAGACCTACATCCGCCTAGTATCTAGAAATGAGTTTTGAAGACTAGAACAAAAAAATCCTGAACAGTATTTCAAACAACTGAAGAACAACAACCAAATGCAGTAAAATCTTAAACATATCGTAATCAATCAAACTCAGAAAGTTGATCAGCTTAACTTAAAAATGCTCGAAAATGTCCTATGAAAAGCAGAAAGTGTTTCTTACCAATTGACTCCACACATTTGTTAGGCTATGCCCCCCGCGCCCTGCTAAGCCACATATATGATGCTAATGGACTTATTAGTGTCACGCTAGAAAGTTCAACCAGGATGGAAAAAACAAATCTGCGGGACAATAGGAGGTGCCCTGACTCCATGGGGCCGAGAGGGACCGGGGGGGAGGGGGGGCTGGTCGACAGGAGGGTCCACTCAGCACTTCTCTCAGCGAGCAACAACGGATGATCCCGGCCCCTGCACCAATCACAGCGCTCGCTCACACGGTTTCTATGACAGCCAGCCCTCGCCTATGTAAAACAGTGTGAGAGAGGTCAGCCAAACTACCATCTCTGTTTCACGTGTGCAAAATAAACTCCTGCTGTACATATACAGCATGCATGGAACTTTGGCCCATAATTAATCAAAAATAACGCTTTAAATGGATCAAAAGTGACAGTAAAATCATTTATAATGTTACATATGATCTCTATTTTTTTGATAGAACTTTTTAATCATCAAATAATTCTGAATTTTTATGTGCTTAGTTAAAAAACAAAGTCTTTATGGTCCTTAGATGTGTTTCATTTGCAGCTTCATTTCCTGATGCTGATTTTGAGATGAAATCTGCAGTCTAGCGGTGTTCCTGCAGTGTGTCCTGTGAGGGGCGCTGTGGTGCTGATCGAGATGAAGAGCCAAACACACACACACACACACCGCAGAGAGAGAGCTGGGGAAGCCTGGCACTGCATTGCAGATCAGTGAATGAGGAGGAGACTGCGGGAGTCTGCAGGATAGGGCGATAAACACTACGGGATTCCCTCGTCTCTGAAACACACACCACCCTCACTGGATGATCATGAGTAGTTTTTCAATTGTAGACATGAGCTATAACATAAGGGACACAAATAAATGCTTCTTATGGTGAAGAAGTTGCTGTTCTTTGTGTTGTACTGTTTGCGTGAGCAACATGTATTTCTTGCTGACTGTAACGATTGGTATTGAATGAACAGTGGCATTAACCATGAGCAATGGGAAGACTCTACAAAATACTCAAATGTACCGAAGGAAATTAGTGTATCTTCGTTCTGTTTTAAATGTTCTAAATTTTAATTTAAGATTTTACATTTTGATGAATTAGTAAACGATCTGCTTATGCTCCAGTCTAACCTTGTTTGTATGAAGCAACCCCTGAAAAACAACCCCACACCATAACCCCCCCTCCACCAAACTGCCTCCAACGCTTTGCATTGCACTTGGTGATGTAAGGCTTGGATATGAAGCTGCTCGTTCATGGAAACCCATTCTATGAAGCTCTACACACTGTTCTTGAGCTAATCTGAAGGCCACAGAAGTTTGGAGGTCTGTAGCTGTTGACTCTGCAGAAAGTTGGCGACTTCTGCGCACTGTGAGCCTCAGCATGCCCTGACCCCGCTCTGGGATTTTATGTGGCTGAGTTTCTGTTGTTCCTAGTTGCTTCCAGTTTGTTATAAATCCACTAACAGTTGACCGTGGAATATTTAGTAGTGAGAAAATTTCACGAATGGACTTATTGCACAGGTGGCAACCTATCACGGTACCACACTTGAATTCACTGAGCTCCTGAGAGCGACCCATTCTTCACAGATGTCTGTAGAAGCGTCTGCATGCCTAGGTGCTTGATCTTATACACCTGTGGCCATGGACGTGATCTGAACACCTGAATTCAATGATTTGAAGGGGTGTCCCAATACTTTTGGCAATATAGTGTATATTAGATTGTAAATTGCTAATGATGTAACCTATAAATTATCACAGATTATAATGCTTGTTCAGTTAAGCTAATCTACAAGATATAATCATTATATAGTCAAATAATTAAAAAGATATTTATGTTTTTAGGAGTGAATTCAAGTTGATTGGGACACTTTTTCCCAGTCATCTCGATAGCAAAAAGTGTTTCAATCAACCTGAATTCATTTGGAAAGTAGCTATGTGAGATTATGTGTGTGCATCGGGTCATTAACATGAAGTAAACCACTGTAGTCAGCTGATCACCCTGATGGGGTTTATTTTGTGACAATGACCAGCTGACTATAGTAGCTCTTACATAGAAAATTTCCACCAGAAGTACAACTTCCCTCTAGAGAGTAGAAGTGAATATGAAAGACAGACTGAGCTGCAGGAACTTATTAATATTTTGGTTTGACATTGAGAGTGGTAACTGACCTCTTCCTCTTTTTGAATCTTGGGTCATGACTGTGGTTAAAGTCTTACTAGTTGAAGTGATTACTAAATTTTCCAACGTTACCACATGCCATTGTTCCCCATGTTAGCATGCACGTGTTTGTATGTTCTGTTACTAATAATTATCAACTTTGCATATACATGTCTTATATACAGTTTGGTATAATAATAATAATAATCCAGAGAGACCAACAACATCGTAGGAAGAGCTGGCAATAAAACCATGCTGGAAATTTGTATCATTGCACTCGACAAAAATAAAAGCTATGAACATCTCAATTCACAATGTGTCACAATATACACTCACCTAAAGGATTATTAGGAACACCTGTTCAATTTCTCATTAATGCAATTATCTAATCAACCAATCACATGGCAGTTGCTTCAATGCATTTAGGGGTGTGGTCCTGGTCAAGACAATCTCCTGAACTCCAAACTGAATATCAGAATGGGAAAGAAAGGTGATTTAAGCAATTTTGAACGTGCATGGTTGTTGGTGCCAGACGGGCCGGTCTGAGTATTTCACAATCTGCTCAGTTACTGGGATTTTCACGCACAACCATTTCTAGGGTTTACAAAGAATGGTGTGAAAGGGAAAAACATCCAGTATGCGGCAGTCCTGTGGGCGAAAATGCCTTGTTGATGCTAGAGGTCAGAGGAGAATGGGCCGACTGATTCAAGCTGATAGAAGAGCAACTTTGACTGAAATGACCACTCGTTACAACCGAGGTGTGCAGCAAAGCATTTGTGAAGCCACAACACGCACAACCTTGAGGCGGATGGGCTACAACACCAGAAGACCCCACCGGGTACCACTCATCTCCACTACAAATAGGAAAAAGAGGCTACAATTTGCACGAGCCCACCCAAATTGGACAGTTGAAGACTGGAAAAATGTTGCCTGGTCTGATGAGTCTCGATTTCTGTTGAGACATTCAGATGGTAGAGTCAGAATTTGGCGTAACCAGAATGAGAACATGGATCCATCATGCCTTGTTACCACTGTGCAGGCTGGTGGTGGTGGTGTAATGGGGTGGGGGATGTTTTCTTGGCACACTTTAGGCCCCTTAGTGCCAATTGGGCATCGTTTAAATGCCACGGCCTACCTGAGCATTGTTTCTGACCATGTCCATCCCTTTATGACCACCATGTACCCATCCTCTGATGGCTACTTCCAGCAGGATAATGCACCATGTCACAAAGCTCCAATCATTTCAAATTGGTTTCTTGAACATGACAAATCTCCATCAACTGCAAGATGCTATCCTATCAATATGGGCCAACATTTCTAAAGAATGCTTTCAGCACCTTGTTGAATCAATGCCACGTAGAATTAAGGCAGTTCCGAAGGCGAAAGGGGGTCAAACACAGTATTAGTATGGTGTTCCTAATAATCCTTTAGGTGAGTGTATAAAAAAGAAACATACATTGGAAAAATGCATAATTTTACATCAAAATGGCCGATTATGGTAAATTTGGTATCTCTATGCTCAGTATTCTAATAAATCTCATGAGTCTCATGATTTCTGGATTAAGAATAAACTCCACAATAATTTCAGTAGTGGAGGAAAGATTTCGGCTGTTATTCAGCTGAAGTCGGTTCAGTGTTGAACTGAAGCTCGTCCTCCTCAAACATTACAGTATTTGCCCATACATATCATCTATGTTTTAAAATAGATGTTTTCATTTTTCAAGATGCTAATAAGGCGAAGTACTGTACAATCTGTAGGACAATGATTACATGTTGAGGACTGATGGCAGTAGTCCGTCTGATAATCTGTAGTTGGTAGACGTACGTTGATTTATAGTCTTCTGAAATCCACTGTAAACAACAGAAATAGAGGCTTGGCCGTAATAATGGTCCCTGAGGTCCATCTTCAGACTGGAGAGATGATATGTGGAGCTTGCAGTCGTCACTCAGTGACACAGAAGGGGAGGGAGATGCGAGGATAAACCTGGAACACAGAGCCTAGTAACCTTGGGATGGGTTTCCCGAGGTAGAAACACGGAAAAACAAACAGACGTGGAAGCAAGTCTGATGTATGATGTTGTAATGTATTCCTGTGATCAAAGCTGAATTTTCAGCATCATTACTCCAGTCTTCATTGTCACATGATCCTTCAGAAATCACTCAAATATGATGATTTGATGCTCAAGAGACATTTATGATTATTATCAATGTTGAAAACAGTTTTGCTGCTGCATATTTTTGGTGAAATCTGCCATTCAAGGGACCTCCGGTTATGGCGTGGAGATACGGTAACGTTATCTTGCGTCGCTTCCACTTTCATCTAATTTCATCAATAATCGCTCTTGCATTACTAATAGAAAGTATTTACTGATATTTTATATATTCCTAACAAATATGGCACCTAAATTGTCGAAAAATAAAGGAGGGAAAACGTCTAAATCAGATCGGGATGAAGGGCTCTCCGCCTCCGAAGACCACGAGGAGGTGAAGTTAGCGGGTGTTACACAAAGTTCGGAGGCCGAGTCTTCAGACGCAGAGACATTGAAGGAAAGTAATCCCGCAAACTTGGATAATATTCTTCAAGCAATCATCTCATTAAAGTCCGAGTTTTCTGCTAAATTTGAATCGGTGTTAGCCATTTTGACGGACGTTAAGAATCAAATAGGTGACTGCTCCGCTAGACTGACAGAAGCAGAGGAGAGAATATCTCAGACCGAGGACACCGTTAACAAACTGCAATCTACAGCTAAAATGTTGGAAGACAAAATAAAGTCGCTGTCTGCTAAAACAGAAGATCTGGAAAATCGCAGTCGGCGTTCCAACGTACGGCTGGTGGGGCTGCCGGAGAAAGCTGAAGGCAGAGACGCGTGTGGTTTTCTGGAAAATTGGCGGGGATGGAACCTCTTCGCATCCCGCTGATCATTGAACGAGCTCACAGAATCGCAAGTGTCAGATCAGACGACAAAGCACCGCCGAGGGCACTAATAATGAAGTTCCTCAATTACAAAGACAAAGTCCGGGTATTGAATGCGGCCAGAGAAAAAAAAGAGGTTCTGTACAAAGGCAAGCGAGTGATACTCTTTCCTGATTTTTCAGCCGAGGTCAGCAAGAAACGCCAGCGCTACAACGAGGTCAAGAAAAAGCTTAGAGCAAAAGGTTTGGATTACAGATTCTTCTTCCCCTCACGGCTACAGGTGTCTTTCAATGGAACATTTTATACTTTTGAGAACCCTGGAGAAGTTGAAACCTTTTTGGACAATCCACCAGAGTAGAATCCAATAGAAATAGAGTGAGTCACTGATGTAATGAACTGGGTTAAAAATATAATGCCAGAGACTTTAGACTTTGATAATGCCCACTTTATACACTTGTTTTGATCATTTTTATTATTATTATTAGTCAATCATTCATTCATTTATTTATTTAATTTTTGCATGGGCATGCGTCTGAAAGAGTGCAAATGTAATCAGTTGGACAATGTTCACCTGTGTGGGGAAATTTATATTTTGCCCCCCATCCTTTTTTATTTTAATTTTTATTTTTGTATCTTATTTACTGATATTTTTTCGCATAACCTATCAGTGTAAATTGTTTGCTACATACTAAGAGCTAAGTACGGAAGTGATAGCGCGAGTTGACATAAGGAGAACGGTTCCTCAGGGAGAGAGTCGGTGGACCGGTGTTGTTTCTAGTGAAGTTAAATTCAGGGAATAAGGGTGGTCGAAAAGACCTGGGAAGTTTGTTTATTTAGTTTAATTTGTATTTTTCTTTTTTTTCTTTTTAATTATTATGTCTAATTGTTCAACTAGGGGCTGCTTTTTATTTTTGGTCTATAATTTCACGAATATGTTCATTCTGGTGTATTTTGGAGACATTCAAGTGTTGAATAGAGAAAAAGGGTGCATTGCATATAATTAATAACAATGTCTAGAGAAGTAAAGCTTAAAATTACATCCTGGAACTGTAGGGGACTTAACAGTATTACAAAACTCAAGCAGGTCATGCTCCGACTCAAACAATTGCAGTGCAAGATTGTGTTCCTTCAAGAAACACATCTAAGATCTGAAGATATAATAAGGGTTAGAAGGAAAAACTTGCCTGGGCAAGTTTTTTCTGCATCTCATAGTAGCCAAGCACGAGGGGTAATTATCTTGATTCATAAATCTATACCATTTCAGATGTCTGAGGTAAAATACGATACTGTTGGGAGGTATGTCATTATAAAGGGAACCCTTTTGTCAGAAACACTAAACTTAATTAATGTATACGGTCCCAATACAGATAATGCTGCATTCTTTACTAACCTATTCTTGACTATTTCCTCACTTCAGGGTCATTATATAATGGGAGGTGACTTTAATTGCACCCTAGATCCGGGTAAAGATCGATCTTCTGGAGTCGATCGGTCACACAATCAAACAAGAAAAGTACTAAAATCTTGTATAAATGACTTAAATTTAATTGATATATGGAGAAACCAAAAACCCACAGATATCTAATTCTCATGTTACTCAAGTACGCACAAGACTCACTCAAGATTTGACTATTTTCTTATATCAGCACCTCTCCTGTCAAAAATTCAGGACTGTTGGTATGATAGTATGGTACTATCAGATCATGCTTCCATATCTCTGATATACATGGATGCCAATTTAAGAAGTGACCCACCAAACTGGAGATTACATCCAAAGTGGCTAGGAAATTCAAAGTTTATTGAATATATGGAACAACAGATTGACCTATATTTCGATATGAATACTTCAGAAACATCAGCTAGTACAAGGTGGGAAGCTTTTATTAGAGGTAAGATAATTAGTTACACTAAAACAAAATCAAAATTATGTAATCAAAAGTTAAATCTTCTGGATTCTAAATTGAAAGACCTAGAAAAAAGACAATTTCAAAATCAAATTAATGATACAAAAATTGATCAGGAAATTTTATTTCTTAGAGCCCAGTATGAAGAGATGTCCGCCTCTAGAGTGGCAAGCAGTATGATGAAACTGAAACAAAGCTATTATGATCAAGGAGAAAAGCCAGGGAAACTTTTAGCATGGAGAATCAAACAGCTGCAGTCCGAAAGTGCTATTAATTATATTCAGGAAGAGGGGGGAGATATTACGACGGATCCTGTTAAAATAAATCATGCGTTTAAAGTTTTTTTAGCTCTTTATACAGCTCAGAATATACAGAAGATATGAAACAACAAGAATTTTTTTTAAATGAGATTAAAATTCCTAAGATTTCTAATGAGGTAAAATACAATCTTGAAGCAGATTTATCAGAAGAAGAAGTTTTAAATGCTATTGAGAATCTGAGAGGTGGTCGAACTCCCGGACCAGACGGGAATTCCTATAGATTTTTATAAGAAGTTTAAGGAAAAATTAGCCTCTCCTATCTTAAATATGATTAAAGAGTCATATCAACAAGGTGTACTCCCACCATCTTTAAGAGGTGCACTGATTATGCTCCTTCTTAAACCCAACAAATTAAAAACAAAGTGTGAATCCTATCGTCCAATTTCATTACTAAACTCTGATACAAAGATTCTTAGTAAGATATTGGCAAAAAGACTAGAAAATGTCTTACCAAATATAGTGGACCGCGATCAGAATGGATTTGTGAAAGGCCGTCAGGGATTTCACAATGTACGGATGTTGTTTCATATTTTACATCATAAAAAGGGTTCTCCAGATACAGCAATTTTATCTTTAGACGCAGAGAAGGCTTTTGATAGGGTGGAGTGGCCTTTCCTCTGGGAGGTTTTACAAAGGTTTGGTTTTGGGGAAGTTTTTTGCTCATGGATTAAGTTACTGTATACACACCCTACAGCAGGCGTTCTGACCAATGGAATAATTTCAAGGCCTTTCAAAGTAAACAGAGGCACCCGGCAGGGATGTCCTCTGTCACCATTTTTGTTTCTCTTGGTAATTGAACCATTTGCTATTGCAGTACGGGATGAAAGCAACATTAGTGGAATTAGGATAAGCTCAATAACACACTGCATATCCCTATATGCAGATGATGTTTTATTATTTCTTAGAGAGCTCAGCCAATCTATTCTACTCAATCTCATAAAAAGGTTCGGGAAATTTTCTGGCTATAAGATAAATCAGTCTAAATCCTCTATTTTATTTCTTAATCAAGAGGAAAAGTCAAAATTATCATACTTAACTTCCAGTCTTAACGTTACAGATTCATTTACATACTTAGGACTCCAGATTGTGGCAGATATAGAAAAAATAACCTCACTGAACTTCAATGCCCTAACAAATTCAATTACTAAGTCTGTAGATAGATGGTCAGGTTTACCAATCTCATTAATCCGTCGCATTAATATATTAAAGATGAATACACTACCCAAAATAATTTATTATTTCCAAAATATCCCTTTGCCCCCCACTACCTCATTTTTCACCACTCTACGAAGAATGTTTATCCAGTTTATTTGGCATAATAAACACCCAAGAGTCCGGACATCTTTGCTTTACCTACCATACGATAGTGGAGGATTGAAACTCCCAAATATTCAAGCATACTATTGGGCATCCCAGTTAAGAGCGATAATGTTTCATTTTTCAGCAAGTGCTCCTCCTAAATGGCTAGAAATAGAACATTTCTTTGTGAAATCGAAGATTCCTTTTAACTTGTATCTTTATTCAGCCAATAAAAAAATATTACAGAAAAATTTGAGTGGAATATCATTTAATCCAAAAGTACTGAACATGATTAATGTCTGGGGGAAAGTACGAATTCATCTAAAGGAAAAAGAGTCTCTATCTGTATTTATCCCAATATGGGGGAATGATAATTTTGTACCAGAATGGTGTGTGGAAAGTTAAAGATCTATACAAAGATGGCGTTCTAATGCCATTTACTGATATTACTGATAAGTTCCAAATCCCTAAAAAACATTATTATATATATTTGCAAATTAGGAATTTTATACGTACTGCCCGGGGACAAGGACTCACTGAGCCAGAGCTAACTAATCTGGAGAGATGTGTGTCTAAACCAAGCCTTGGTGGAGGACACATATCTTGTTTATACAGCATGTTATTGCTAGGTTCTCAGGAGTCATCTACATCCAGATTAGCCATGTGGGAACAAGACCTTGGATTGAAGATAGATAAGGAAAAATGGGAGCAAACATGTGCAAAAGCTCAAACACAGACAGTTAACAGCAGACTAAAACTGTTACAGTACAATTGGCTTATGCGTACTTATATAACTCCGGTAAAACGAAACAAAATTTATAGCAACATACCAGATACTTGTTTTAAATGTAACAGTGCAAAAGGCACATTAATTCATTGTATGTGGGAATGTGATAAAATAAAAGAGTTTTGGAAAGAAATGAATAATATGATATGGCATAGTCTCAGTGAGATTGCCACTGGATCCTGGGCTTTTCATTATTGGTATTCATCCAGATAACTGGAAAATTAAAAAGGACACTCAAGTATTGATAGACGGCTCATCGCCATTTATTGGAAAAAGATAGAAAGGCCTACTATAACTCGATGGTTAAGAGAAATATCTTCATGCATTGCAGTGGAAAAGATAACATATATTCTTAAGGGTAAAGAAGACCAATTTAAGAGGATTTGGAGTCCCTTTTTATTATTTATTGAGCAAGGGGATATGAACAATATAATAGAGGAGGAACAAAATGCTTGATTAGGTATTACATTCATTCGAAAATATATTTTAATTTGCACTAACCCTATTTTATTTTATTTTATTTTATTTCTCTTATCTGTGGCTATTACTGATTGCAGTGTATTGTTAACTCTGACTTCCAAAGTACATACTTTAATTATCCTATGTTGGTTTGTGCTATTGCACTTTTCATGTAATATAAGCCCCGGTGTTTTTTTTGTTTTTTTGTACATTATATGTGATGTTACAGACATGTGATGTACATTGTTGTGTAAGTGTTTAAGAAAATGCAATAGAAACAGTATTACGCGAAATCTGCCATTCAAAAGATGCGATAAGAGAGATTTCAAAATCATTCAAGGATTTAAATATTGATAATAATCAGAAATGTTTCTAGAGCATCAAATCATCACATTAAAGTGATTTCTGAAGGATCATGTGACACTGAAGACTGGAGTAATGATGCGGAAATTCAACTTACACTTTACTATACACATGCATATAGAAAAAAGCTGTTTTACATTCTAATAATATTTCACAATATTAATGTTTTCAGCCTTGGGGAGCAGAACAGAACTTAATTACATAATTTTGACTTGTGTAATTTAAAAAGAAAAAACAAAAAAAGTAAATTTTAAGTCTTTTATGGGATTTTTATATTATTTTAGTCAAGTCACCTTTATTTATAACGCCTTTTACAATACAGATTGTTTCAAAGCAGATTTACAGAGATAACAGGAAAATAATGCAACAAAGTTTGTTTCCAGAAGAATATAGCGTCACAGTCCAGCTTAAGTAGTTCAGTGATGGTTCATGGTTTAGTACTCACATATGAAGAAAATTAAGCTAAATATATTTATATCATGACAACTCTAAATAGAATTAACAAGTTAATATATGAATGTATTTGGTCTTGACGGATCTGCTACGCTGCTGCTACAGAGGTATGACAACATGGACTTGCTACTGCTAATAGACACACAGACGCTGCTGTGAACATGTCAGATCTGCTGCTGCATGAATAGACACACATAAATCCTGTATCAGATCTAGGCAGGTGGAGCTGGGGAGGTGGAGGGGTTCAGAGGAAGGACTAGCTCACAGCAAACACTGAACCAGACTATTTAAATGTTCAGCAAGCAATCTCATTGGCTGCAGGATCAGCAGAGGCCAATCAGCTTGTGTCATGTGGTAATGATGCGATTGCATGTGAAGGACCATCAGTCTGCGCCCTCTAGAGTTTCATCACTGAACTAGATGAGTACTGTACAGTTTAAGGCTAGCATTAGCATAACTTGATACTAGCTTGTCTAAAATTCTGACATCAAATTAATATTAATTGTGTTTAGTTTTCCTGAATTAAATGGCCTGTAACTTAGCTTTAGTTGTATAGAAACTATGACACAGCTGATTAGCATAAGACAGTAACTCTCACTTTAATTAAATATCTGTCCCAAAGTCTGTGAGGATAAGACTGGCTCTGTGGCCCTAATCAGATTACAAGACCCATCAGAGAAAGTATACGTCTTTAATTACGAATGTCTGAAGGAACTACAGCCAAACAAACCCACCGAGAAAAGCATGATCCAACAGGGTAAGATGAGCTACTGCCGCTTGAGACGAACATGTGTAACAGAAAATACACGAAAATATATTCAAATATAAAAATGTAATAAAAAAAAAATACAATATTTTACAGTATTACTGTATTTTTTTATCAAATAAAAGCAGCCTTGGTGATCATAAGAGACTTGTTTTAAAAAACATTCTTACTAACCATAAACTTTTGAGCAGTAATGTATACAAAAATCTTCAGTTATCACTGAAATAGTTGAGAATTTAAAGGTTATTTATTTTAAAGGTAACAATTATTCAAGATTGGCAAGATCTGTTATTTGTTCTTGATATATATGTTCTGTATATATTCCAATAACAATATGAATGACCATATGTAATGCAAAGTATAAAATGCTTTAATATAAACATTTGACACATAAACAGTTGCTTTTCTTGCCATTTAAATATTGATTATAAATAAGCAGGACATAATAATTTTATTTTTTTTACAATTAAGTATGATTCTTTGAATTTATATTTCTTTTTGATAATGAGATCTAACATCTGTGTCATGACCTCATAAAAGTGATTTCACATGAAAGACATTTAAAAACATTAAAAAATTAAACATTAAAAAAAACATTCAAATAATTTTTAAGACATTAAAAAATACACATTTTTGCACAGACAAAGTGAAAACACAGCAACAAACAAAAGATGCTAACACTATTCATTCAAAGTTTTCATATATGCTACATTCATGTTATTCTCTCTAGTATGTATCTGTATTTGCTGTAATGCGTGGACTGTACATAAAAACTTTTGCTGCAATAAACATCTAAATAAAACATAAGTAGGCTTTTTATTAATCATAAGTTGCACAACATTAATTTGAAAATGCAAAATGGCTTTCACACTTTCCATTTACTTCCACCATACTTTAATAATCAAGTATTTCATTAATTTAGTCTTTAAAATTCGATCTTGAAAAAAAAAAAACATACAGCATTTGTTTACAACTAACGTAAACGTTAAACAACAATAATCTCAAACTTTTGCAATGACCTTTTTCTGATAATCTTTAGACTTAAATCAGACATTAAAAAAAGAAAGTACAATCAGTAAGTCCCATCAAGTCTTTCAGTTTCACAGTGTGTTCACTGATTCATTCTGCATTCAGGATAGACAATGAATCAAACATTAAAGTTGTGCAGTGCAAATTCGGCAAAACGTTCAAGAGTTTACTGTTTACAAGCTGTGATATACCACTGTCCTAAACCTTCTTGGAAATGACATTTACAAAACAAAAAGGACTGAACACTTTTAAAAAGGGAATAGGCTTTTGGGAAGAATGCTAAAAAGCACATGCTAAATGAACACTACTGTACCTTTTTTCATGCTTCATATTATCTTATATAACTAGTATATTCCTCATTTATAATCCTAAAAAGTTATCAGTATTGCTTATCCACCATATAATTTTGCTTCATGCATCTGTTAAAAATGACATAAAATACACTTTTTGATATTCCCAAGTTTAGCATAACATTTCCCCTTAACTATTTCCTTTGGCTCTATTATTTTAGATAACTTTGATATAAAGTTAGAGTTACGAAGCAGTTAAAAGTAAAAAAACAAACAGTGCAATGCACTTGTCATCCTCCAAGAATTCACAGACAGTGGAATTTTGGTTATTTTGCATTTGTCGCTATTGCTATATTGCAAGTTGTCACATTATTTAAGAGCACATCATTTTATCACATAAACAGGCAACAGAATATTTTATAGTAAAAAAAAAAAACAAGTAGAAAAACTTATATTCAGCATACAGTCCCAAACATACAATTACCAGGTTTATGATTTTTAGTAAGACTTTTAAAATGTGGATTCAACAGTATGTGCAAGGTGGTGCAATTTTACTAATTGTTGCAAAAGCAAAGGCCCGATCCATAAAACAAGAGCTCATCATTCATGATTCATGAAATAAATAATTCGTAAATTGTCACATTTAATTGAATGCAATAATTCTACTCCAAAATTTGGTTTTACACAGAAATTCATTCTGCTCTTGTTCATAAATGGGCCCATTGTTAAATCATTATAATCAGTTTTGTATTTTACTTGATTGACTGACAAATTATGTATGATGTAAATTACGTATGATTTGACAGATGCGAGAATAAGACAGACGGCAGTTTCACAGATACATTTCACAGATACAAATAATGATTTGGATGACCATACAAAAATGCCATACAAAACAGTTGACAACTGATTTTATAGTGGCATACTGGTATATTCCACTATATGTAAGATCCATATCCATGTATTAATGATTTGATTAATCAAGTTGAAGTGTGCAATTCTTGTTCTGACAAACAGAACTGCAAAAGTAATGAGCCGTTACACCATATGATTGCTGCCCACTAGGTTATGGCTCAGACAAAAGAAGAAAGTATTTTAGCATCGAAAAAATTACACTCTTTATCTTTAAAGGTGAAGTATGTAGATTCGTCAACACCAGTGACACCTAGCAGAATTTCAAAAATAAAGCATTTCTTCCCCATTTGCCTGTTGCGCCTCCTCCAACTCATCACACATACAGCCCTTACAGGAGCTTGTGAAGGTATGTCTCAACAGGTCAACGCAGGCTGCTTTCAACTAAAGGTCCAACATATTAGGAATACTTTTAGCTGCTACAGTAGCCATGCCCCCAACTCTCAGCCTGCTACAGTAGCCATGCCCCCAACTCTCAGTCTGCTACAGTAGCCATGCCCCCAACTCTCAGTCTGCTACAGTAGCCACACCCCAAACTCTCAGTCTGCTACAGTAGCCATGCCCCCAACTCTCAGTCTGCTACAGTAGCCATGCCCCCAACTCTCAGTCTGCTATAGTAGCCACGCCCCAAACTCTCAGCCTGCTACAGTAGCCATGCCCCCAACTCTCAGCCTGCTACAGTAGCCACGCCCCAAACTCTCAGTCTGCTACAGTAGCCACACCCCCAACTCTCAGTCTGCTATAGTAGCCACGCCCCAAACTCTCAGCCTGCTACAGTAGCCATGCCCCCAACTCTCAGCCTGCTACAGTAGCCACGCCCCAAACTCTCAGTCTGCTACAGTAGCCACACCCCCAACTCTCAGTCTGCTACAGTAGCCACACCCCCAACTCTCAGTCTGCTATAGTAGCCACACCCCCAACTCTCAGTCTGCTATAGTAGCCACGCCCCAAACTCTCAGCCTGCTACAGTAGCCACGCCCCCAACTCTCAGTCTGCTACAGTAGCCATGCCCCCAACTCTCAGTCTGCTACAGTAGCCACACCCCCAACTCTCAGTCTGCTATAGTAGCCACACCCCCAACTCTCAGTCTGCTATAGTAGCCACGCCCCAAACTCTCAGCCTGCTACAGTAGCCACGCCCCCAACTCTCAGTCTGCTACAGTAGCCACACCCCCAACTCTCAGTCTGCTACAGTAGCTACACCCCAAACTCTCAGTCTGCTACAGTAGCCACACCCCCAACTCTGAGCCTGCTACAGTAGCCACACCCCAAACTCTCAGTCTGCTACAGTAGCCACACCCCAAACTCTCAGTCTGCTACAGTATCCACGCCCCAAACTCTCAGTCTGCTACAGTAGCCACACCCCAAACTCTCAGTCTGCTACAGTAGCCACACCCCAAAATCTCAGTCTGCTACAGTATCCACGCCCCAAACTCTCAGTCTGCTACAGTAGCCACACCCCAAACTCTCAGCCTGCCACAGTAGCCACACCCCAAACTCTCAGTCTGCTACAGTAGCCACGCCCTAAACTCTCAGTCTGCTACAGTAGCCACACCCCCAACTCTCAGTCTGCTACAGTAGCCACACCCCCAACTCTCAGCCTGCTACAGTAGCCACGCCCCAAACTCTCAGTCTGCTACAGTAGCCACGCCCCAAACTCTCAGCCTGTTACAGTAGCCACGCCCCAAACTCTCAGTCTGCTACAGTAGCCACGCCCCAAACTCTCCTCCTGCTACAGTAGCCACACCCCCAACTCTTAGCCTGCTACAGTAGCCACACCCCAAACTCTTAGCCTGCTACAGTAGCCACACCACAAACTCTCAGCCTGCTACAGTAGCCACGCCCCAAACTCTCCTCCTGCTACAGTAGCCACGCCCTAACTCTCAGTCTGCTACAGTAGCCACGCCCCAATCTCTCAGCCTGCTACACTAGCCACACCCCCAATTCTCACCTCCTACAGTAGCAACGCCTCCAACTCATGCTTTTGGATGAGCTGAAAGTGATTGACAGATCTGAGCGGACACTCTCAATGCTTAAATGGTGCTTAAATGTTTACACATTTTGGAAACCCATGAATGGCATACTAATAGCAGTCAGTGAACAATAAACTGGGTTAAGAGAATAACATAACAAATCTTACATACTTCACTGTTAAAGTAAAATACTAATTGAGGTCAGTTTGGCTTTGACTAGAACAGGATCAAACCGTCTTCCCTTCAGCCCATCGCATCAGACACGAAACACATTAGGAGAACATATCCCTTTCTGAATCTGGAGAGTCCGGCCTTGATATGTCAAACAAGTTCGAAGTTCCTGAGGTCTTTCTGTCTTTGAGAAGTCGGAGCATCTCTGCGAGCTGTGCTTCGAGTGCGCTCATTCTGCCGCTGAGGGAGCTGATGTCTCCTCGCAGCTCCTGCTTCAGCTCCATAAAACAGGCCTGAAGACTCTGTTCGGGAATGGACTGGAACGCTTGCTTCCCCTCAGGCTGAATGGGGCTTCGTTCCTGAGGGCTTCGAGCGCTACCGTCGCCCATGTTGTCGAGTCGCAGGTCACTCTTGGTGATGCCGCTGTCGCACGAGTCTGTCTTCTTGAGGGACAGTTCATATTGAGACTTAGTCCTGTCTGGTAGCATCTCCATGGACTCGGCTTTGGACACAGGACACCAGGAGAGATCAGACTTGGCTGTGGCTTCTTTAAACCGACCCCAGCCTTTGCTTTTGGGTGGTTCTGCGGACTTATTTCTTGTATAGTTTCCATTAGAGGCCATGGGAGCATAAAGTTTTGCTCGACATGACGAGGATGATGAGGTGGAGGAAGACGTAACCGGAGTGGCTGGACTTTCAGTGACCGTGATGACGCTGGTTGGTGACGTGATCTCGAGCACCATGGTCTCCGCTCTGCCTTTCTCGAGATCCGGTTCTCCTTGACTTGCCCGCTCCGCCGCCAGACGGGCCTCTCTCTGCTGGCGGAACCGCTGGAAGAGACGCCGCACGGGGTGATCTGGAGGTAGATTCAGAGGGGCTTCATTCTTCCTTCGCAGCATCTCCTCTTCCTCCCGTTTGACGTCACTTATTTTACGGAAGACGATCTATATGATTCAAACAAGAGAGAACATGTATACATAAGAATGAACACAGATTATTAGTAAGGGATAATGTACATCCAGCCGGTTGTTATCTCAGAATAAACCCTGACAGGGTGATGAGGACCCGACACAAAGCGGATGGGTCTTGTATTAGCCTGAAGGGGTTTATTCTGAGATAACAAACAGCTGGATGTACATTATCCCGCTTATTACACGGCTACTTGCCACGTAAGTAAATAAGACACAAAATATTGATCTGAGTCTAAATATTTTATAAGGTCTTTAAACGCAAAGCTTCCGTGGAGAGAGCAGTTGCTAGCATGGCAAGTTCAAACTAGACTGACATTTAAGGGACACGGTATACAGTCATATCACTTATTACACAGAATCTCGCAACATAAATAATTATGGGGATAAGAGGTATTGATTTCAGATTTCAGACCTGTTTGTTATCCTATAATCCAATAGTGTACAAAAAATAGTCACAAAATGGCCGCCATTGCGTTTGTGTGAAAGGCCACATTACTGGATGGCATAATTAAACAACTTACTTTACACAAAATATTGATTCAACTGAGTTTTATTATTTTATAAGCTCACCTAAAGCAAAACTTCCACGAATAAAAAACGTTCCTAGCAAGCGTATAGCGCTGCTGACTTCAGTCACCCGGATGAGCCTGTGTTACCCGTTTTCAGCGGTTTTTATCGAGGAATTTGTGAAGAGTGCTTTATGTGAAGAACAGACCAAAATTTAAGTTGTAACTTATTAAAAAAAAACATACATCGTGGCACATTCAATCATGGCATTCAAACACATGCAAGTAAGATGATAATGTCCAACATCATCTGATGACGATCGTGACGATGCGTTTGAATGTGTTGATTGCAACATAAAATAAAATAAAAGTATAAAAGCAATAAAAATTAGCAATGCATCATTGACCCAGAAATGTTCACCGCCCCTGGTCACTGTGTGCTTTCACTGCATCTATCTGGACTCTTGACGCTTGAGCACCTCGAACGATGAGAAGCGAGTCACATGCTTCATTTTAAAGTGTTTGCTAGAAGGGTTAGTCACTGCTATTTTTAGCTTCATGGTACATCAAAATAAAGCATTTCATTTCTGAACTACCTCAATATGTACAACAACCAGCACAATAAAATGTTGCCAGATTCACATTCATCTGTGTTGGATAAAACTAAATGCAACTTAATACCATTGTGCAGAAATATTGCCACAAGTACGTTTGTTCCAGCCTGGATTGGAAAAATCAGGTATAATATAGTATAATGAAAAATCTGTGATTTTGTCATGTATGTTTACGTTTTGTTTTAGGTTTGTGATTCCCTGTTCATCTTTAGTCCATGCAATCTTCGTATTGATTCATTGTCTGGTTATCTTGATGTCAGTTCTGTTTTTTCATTGGTTCATGTTAATCAGTTCCACTTTGTCATTGGTTGTTGATGTCATGTGTTTCCCCTTGTCCTTGTATTTAAGCTCATGTTTGCCATGTTTACTTGTGTGTAGGGCTGAAACGATTCATCGAGTTACTCGATTAACTCAATTACATAAATTCCTCGAGGCAAAAACTCTGCCTCGTTAAATTCCTATGACGCGCACTATACGCGCAGGGATCTGATTGTTTCACACGGACCGTTGTTCAATGTTCAGGAAGCACCATAACGTGTGATACATTTTGAATTTATTTGGCACGATGGCGGAGAGTAAAGAAACAAACGGCAGAGAATGTATAAAGTTTGGGATCGCTTCCTCTCAGCGTCGCTGAAACGCACGTGCCGCCCTAAGCCTATACATTGATGTTCGCCGATTTTAATCCCATATTGTAGCCTATTTGTAGTGATGTCGTGATGCGGTTTGACGTTTAGCTTTGATGTTTTTAAGTAGTAAACGTATTCACCTTGCTCGCAGCGCAATTTTATTCACGCTGCTAGGCAGTCTGGACCATAGATATCATATAAAGGCTAGATGTCTTAAGGCGGAGTCACTTCCGGCATCACCGGCGGCCATCTTAGGACAGGGCTCTGTGAATTAAGGTGAGTGAGCAGCACGCACACAAATCCTCTTATCTCGCTGAAATCTGGACGGATTTACAAACGGTTTGGTTTCTTACAAACGTTATTAACGTGGCTATAATTCTGAATGCTTAAACATTTTGAACATAATTATTCATATGTATGCAGTATAATAGCTACATCTCTGACGTTTATAACAAACCAAACCGTTTGAAAATCGGTAGAAAATTGAGCAAGTTATGGTTATTTAAAAGTACATGCACCATGTTATGAGTGAGCGAGCACCCTGTCGTAAGATGGCCGCCGTGTGCGGATGTCGAGCTCCATTGGCCAGCAGCGCGGACGAGACATCTAGCCTTTATATGATATCTATGGTCTGGACACCATGGACCAGATTTTCACCTGAAAAAGGGAACCAATCACAGAACGGGGAGGGAGCAGCAAGACGATGACGACACCGAAGCAGTTTGTTTATATCTATGGATCCAACATGGCATCAGACTCGACGTTACCTTCTACCCTCATGTTGATCTTGCACAAACGGTAATATTCGCTAAACGCCATCGTGTACAAATAAATCTTTGACCCATCGTCTTTTTCCTCGTCGAATTTCTGTCGCTCTACATACGTCATCTGGTATAATTGAAGCGATTGGCTATGAGCTACATACAGGCGCATTTGATAGACATTCATAGTGCCCAATAAACGGCTCTGGGCAATCGTAAACCACGCCTCAAATACGAGAAAATGAACACGTGGTTCCCAGACCAAGTCTCAAATGAGACTCAGTCTGACGTTAGGCAGGCTAAGAGAGTATAGCCTAATAAAAGAACCCCTTCACACACACACACACACACACATGCACCCTCGTCTCTCTCACGCGCTAGTCAGACCAATTGCGGCAATGCATCACATATGCTTAAACTTTTATGTAGCCACGCAACAATAATTTCAGCATGCATTCACTGTATACACCGGGACGTGATGGAGGGACAAATATTGTATT
This sequence comes from Scardinius erythrophthalmus, assembly GCF_964197995.2. Lineage (NCBI taxonomy): Eukaryota > Metazoa > Chordata > Actinopteri > Cypriniformes > Leuciscidae > Scardinius > Scardinius erythrophthalmus. Next base: position 36,915,644 of record NC_138234.1, read on the forward strand.
GCAGTCTTTGCGAGACCTTGTTTGTAGGCTATGTCACGTCTACCAAATAGTTACAGACAACAACAAAAAAATGAAACTCCCCACCAGCCTGCTTCTCCAAATCCACTCGTACTTTTGGGGAAGACATAATCGGCTACCAAAGTAATTGAGCATAGAACATTTTAAATTAACAAAAAAAATATATATAATACTACAAAACGTGCTAATATACCTCAACTAGCCTAAGTGAAAAACAAAATGCTGTTCTTTTTCTATTTAACAAAATGCATATTTGCAATAAAACATTCCCCTTTTCAAAGCTACACTTTTTATTTATAAATTGTATACATTGTGTACTTGATATTTTATATTCATTTCATTTATTTTTGTTCTCCGGTGGGTAATTTGCAGAAGGTGCAATCCTTTTTTTGTAATGTTGTATTAAGAAGACAAAACTAAGGCCAAATGGCCTTTACTATTTAAGTTTGTATTCATAGTTTTACATGTCATACATGTTTTACAGTAAGTTGACTTAACCGTATTGTTATATAATTGTTGACACTGCCACATAAACACTAAATGGGTAAAAATTGCAATAAATATGCTTAGTTTTGGAGCCAAATGTTGGAGTTGGAATAAATACCTCTGTTTTTTTTTTGTTTTTTTTTTTGAGAAATAAAAGCCAAATGCTTGATCATTTTACAGCCACATCATTTTCGTTATGCATTATTTGTTTTGGTTGTTAAAAAACACACAATTTTTTTTTATCCGATTACTCGATTAACTGATCGATTAAGTGCTAGATTAATCGATTACAAAAAGAATCGATAGCTGCAGCCCTACTAGTGTGTGTTTTTGTGTATCCTTCTGTTGAATCTGCATGATTCATGGGTTCACATCAGCAGGGCAGGACTTAGGGTGGTGGGGGCCCCTGGGCTTGAGTCACTTTCGGGCCCTACCTTCTATACATTACTTTAAATAGAACAAAATGATACATACACAAGCTATGTATTAGAGCTACACAATTCTGGATAAACTGAGAATAAAAATAGAGATCACGATTCTGAACAAACAACTAAACAAAATAACATAATTTATGGTAATTGCTGAAGTCTATTAAAAATGTTTAATTAATCTGAATTATAAAAAAAAAAACTTGGGTTTGAATGAATGATTCAATTCATCAATCAAATGCACTTGTTTCATAGATGAATCAGCATTTTTGAACGAATCTCCTGAATGAACGATTCAATGACAAATGTTTTTTAAAAGTCATTTGTCGCCATCTGATGGCGTAACAATATAATCGATCCAATCGATCCAATTTGAAGTTCAAAGCTACTTTCAAAAGGTGACTGGTACCATAGACAAAAAAATAAACACGGCCTACTTAAAACGTTAAAAAACGTAGGCCTAATAATTTATTTATATGACCACTCATTGAAGCTTGAAAAAGTTTTCTTCCAATAAATAAATAATGATTAAAAAAGTTCAAAGTGATCATAAGTTTATTGCAATGCACAAATGTCTTGGTCAGAATGAGAATAAAACACTTATTTACCTGGAAAACATATGTTTTGATCGTGGCATTTCTTTGAGATTTAGAATCCAGTATTCCTATAGGCTAATTATTGTTTAATTATTGTTTCTTTTACCAATTTAATAAAGAACTCTGTCTCGTATTCTGTCCAAACGATCCATCCATGTAGGCTACTTTTGTGTCCATTCGTTTTTCCTTTTTTAACCCGTAATTGAAAAACGAAAAATGAACGGTTGTTGTCTTTTTAAAACAACTTTTTGTTGTCTTTTTTTGTTGAACACCAACATTTTAATTTGAATTGGCTACATCAACTGCTGCGCAAAAAAGTAAATATCGACGAATTTTCAGATTTTTGTTTATGACTTTTTGCTCCTTTATTAAACATTTAAAATATTCACAAATTAATATGGAAAACATGTCGATTTGACTGGTTTTCAAAGGCCAAATTAGAACCTGGAATTGATGTTTTTCCCGCAGTGCTGAATGAGAAGAGCCATTAATATTATTAATAAACCATTGCTTTGGCTAAAATCACATCTCCATCTCCGCTGTTAAGCAGATGCGCTTTTAGAGAGAAATGCACATTTCATACGGATTAATCAGAAGGTATTAACTTTTTATTCGAATTTGTTCGTTTTAAAGTGGACATTTCAAGCTTTAGCCTACATAGGCTATATTTTGTTTCAGTTCTCGCGCCCAGTGGGCATTTGATGTCAATTTAACATCAATGTGACATCAAACATTGATGTCAAAATTACGTCACGAAATAGGTCAAAAATGAATGTCATATTGACGTCAAAGTGTCGATGTCAATTTGATGTCAAGATTTTGACCTCTGCTGATGTCATTTTGATGTCATACTTTGTTTGTTGGAATTTGATGTCAATTCAACATTTATTTGACGCCTAGATGTCATAAACTGATGTAACTGATTCTATCTTAAATTTAACAAAACATCAGTTAAACTCAATCTTCTTGCAGATAAGTGTTTAACAACAGCACACATGAATGAGTTGAAAACCTTAACAAATAGATCATCAACAAGTACACAATCACTGTCTTTAATTAAAGCAACATGATGCAACATAACAGTAGTGTTTCTCTGCTAATCCAGAACTGAAGCACAGGCTCTACTCTTCAGCACAATGGTGACCCACAAAACTCAACAGAAACTCTTTAAAGGTCCCATTGCATGGATTATTTTATTATTTTAGAATGTTTCCTGGGGTGCCCTTATTATGTTAGTATGTTTTTTAGATCAAAAGTTAATAAAAGGCATATTTCCTAGCCTGATTTTAGCCTCTGAACGCTCTGTTTGAAGGGGCGTGTCTGTGTGAGACTTCAGTGTAAACACCCTCTGCTGTGATTGGCTGCTGTGAGACTTCAGTGTAAACGCCCACTGCTGTGATTGGCTGACATGCTTGCATATGAATTATTTAGCATTACATGTGAAACTCTCTCGAAAACATTTACAATTACAGCTATTATACGTTTTTACAATTACAGCTATCGGGATTAACGAATCGTGAGAAGTTTTTTGAGTATTTAGATCTATTCCCATCACATAAAAGGTTGCAGTGATCCCAGTGGGCATTTGATGTCAATTTAACATCAATGTGACATCAAACACTGATGTCAAAATTACGTCACGAAATAGGTCAAAAATGAAAGTCATATTGACGTCAATGTGTCGATGTCAATTTGATGTCAAGATTTTTACCTCTGCTGATGTCATTCTGATGTTATTTTGATGTCATGCTTGTTGGTATTTGATGTCAATTCAACATTTATTTGATGTCAAGATGTCATGATGTTGATCCCAGCAGGCACAGGATATAGACTACAGCGTCGGTCAGACATTGGATTGTGATTGAAAATGAAAGTCGTGTTGACGTCTAAATCCAATGTTTGTTTGACGTCAAGCTCCAACGTTGGGCAGTCGTTGAATTTTGGTTGGAATAAACCAAACAAAAAGGTGAAATGCATGGCTGTACACTTATTACCAGCTTCACTTACAACTAACCAGATTTACTTTATTTAATTTCCGGCTTAATCAATAGTTGTATTTTAAAGTCACCATGATGGTGGTTAGCGTTTGCTTTGCTCTTGACTCTTGACTCTTTAAATTAAACTTTTCTCTGGCTGCTATAATTGTGTGTTTATAACGCACATTTGTTGTGGCAAAAAAGCCATGAGAAAATTTACATCATGTGATGTTGGCTGTTTATTGATGATGATATCAATTGTCTGAATCCCTGATCATGTTCAGTCTCTAATGTTTTGATTATATAGTACTTGTGTGTTTTTTGTTGTTTTATAATAGAAGACAATTGATTTTACAGCATGAGAGCAATGTTGTTTATTAAATTAATATAAAGGATTTTCAAAACATTTAGTGCAGGGTTCACCAATCTCGGTCCTGAGCTAAATAAGGAGCTAAACTCCGCAGGACAGTGGCCCTCCAGGACTGAGATTGGTGAACCCTGATTTAGTGCATTAGACTTTTTCCTCTACATTATTACTTAGTATGAGTCTGACTCTCAACAATGGTGACAATCAATGAAATGCTTCATGCTGCAGTGCATGCTGGGTACCACCAATCAAAACTCACCCTTATCTCCCAGCATGCATTGCGGCTTTAATAAATTGTGCAGCTGGAGTTGATCTGATTATCTGGATATTTTGTTTGATTGTCACCATTGTTGAGATTCATATGCTGTTTCTTGATATCTGTGTGTGTCTAAGTACTGCCATAGATTAAAGGTTTTTGTGCACTAAATAGTTTTTAAACTCAAGTATATTTTTTGATAACTAACACTGCTTGATATGTTGTAGAATCAAATGACTTTTATTTTGATTAAAACAATGTTAAAACCACAAGTCATATATAATCAAAGCATTAGACACTGAATAAGATCAGGGAATTACATGATGATATCATCAACAATCAGTCAACATCATCTGATCTCATTTTCTCAAGGCTTTTTAAGCTTTAACAATTGTGCATTATAAACACACAATAATAGCAGCCAGAGAAAAGTTTAATTTAAAGAGTCAAGAGTCAAGAGCACAACTAAAGCAAACGCTAACCACCATCATGGTGACTTTAAAATACAAAATATTATTTCTTTAAACCGGAAATTAAATAAAGTAAATCTGGTTAGCTTTAAGTGAAGCTGGTAATAAGTGTACAGCCATGCATTTCACCTTTTTGTTTGGTTTATTCCAACCAAAATTGAACGAATGCCCAACGTTGGAGCTTGACGTCAAACAAACATTGGATTTAGACGTCAACCCGACTTTCATTTTCAACCATAATCCAACGTCTGACCGACGCTGTAGTCTATATCCTGTGCCTGCTGGGCATCTATTTGACATCAGGATGCCATGATGTTGATGTCATTTTAATGCTATTTTGATATCATTCAATATAAAGCTCCAATATCAGATTAAATTGACCTTTTATAGTATATGCAATTATAGTGTCTGCTGTCATTTTAAACGTGAACTAAATGTAAATATGTTAGGATTTAAATAAATAAAAACACACATGCAAAATACATAGACCTAGGTCTACAACTTTCAAGATCATTCAGGCTAGGTCTTTTAGGTGTTGAAAATGAGTCACATTGATTTACAATGAGTAATAATAAATATACTATTTTCAGACATTGTTTTGACATAAATTTCACATCAATTTGACGTCTTGTTTCCTGACATCAAATCAACATCGATTTAATGTCAATGATATTGACCTGAGATGTAGGGACCAGAAAAAACATGTCAGATTGATACCTTTGTTAGGCATCTTTACAACCACAAGGAAATAATTACAAAATATAACGAAAATATGCATATTCATGCATGCCATACATGGTGGTCAAAATCTTGTCTATTTGTTGATGTCAAATTGACGTCAAGGTGCCCGCTGGGGCGCTCACGGAGATCATGAAAGTGCGTCTGATTGTTTTATTTTATTTTACAAAAGCACAGCGTTTTCTTGTTATTGTGAGTTTACACAAATACAAGTAGTTGGGAATAATGTATTATTATTTTCTGTATGACCAGAAATTCTACAGTAATTTAAGTTGTTTCCACTGTTGATAGGAAAATGCAAGTGTTCGCAGCCGCGCCTCCGTGCCATGCAGTGCGCGCTCCACACTCAGCTTTGTTCCTTTTTTGCATAAAAGCGTCTTCTAAATATAGCCTATTAAATGTTATAATTAAATAATATAAAAATATTATTATTTGCGTAGCTATACATGGACCTCAAACACACCGCGTCTTCTAACTCAGGTGACTGTAAATGCGCAAAAACTGTTTCCATTGCAGTTTTGCGAAATATTCCTTTTTCAAATTGCCTGAAAAACCACCTCATGAGAGCGTAAATTTTTTGCGAAATTGACGTGTTTCCATTGTGCTTATTTTCAATTCGCAATTTCAATTTGCGCAATTTGCAGACAGGTTTTTTCAACGGTTCGGCAGTAAACGAGGCACTACGTAACTGCCAATAACCAATCAGCAAACCTCAAGATGACTGACATTTAATTTAGTTAATTAAATAAAAATTTTCATTGCAGGGCAGGGCCAGGTAACAATGCTAGACCAATCAACAAACTTTAAATGAAAAATTAAATGACTGACATATTATTGAAAAAATCAAACGTAAACGGGCGGGGCCCCCTATTGGGCGGGGCCCATGGGCTTGAGCCCAGTCAAGCCCAATGGTAAGTCCGGCCTTGCACATCAGAGATCATCGCATGGCTTGTTGATATTATCATGATGTCTATGGTTGAATCTCACAAAACTCAAGGTCACATTTTCACCCCAGAACCAAAGAAAAAAAGGCGTCCACCAGCAGGTGCTGACTGCCCAATGGGAAACACCCACTGGGACAAGAATGTTGTTCTGGGACCAACAAAAGATGCTGATCCAGAATCATGTCTTGGCGAAACCTCGGTGTCCTTCTTCAAACACGGAGGGCATCACATCTCAGTCTACATCCAAGACAAATGTATCTGGGTCTGCAATGTGCCTTCAGCTTTTAAAAGAGATGGTAATTTTCCAAGTCAACATGAAAGTGGGCGAGGACTATGATATCCTGCAGATATTTTATGCTGTGTTCATACAAAATGGTGGACAACAGCTTTCCATACCCTGGGAGAATGATCTCACGTGTTTTTACTTAATTATGAATGAACCTGGAGGCGGAATGAAAGCAAGATCCCTGTATTATTTCTACCTTCTTAAAACTGTTAACTCATAAATGTGAAGTGATAAGATTCATGAGATGTCCTTGTACGGCAGTAGTTCACAATTAATAACATTCCTCCGTTATTTTCGCATCCGTTTATTGTTTGATTATTTCTGCTTCTAATGTAGTTGATTTTCACAATTAGAGGAAAAGACTATAAAGGTATAAAGTTTAGTTTGTCTTGTTTAGATTAGATTGATTACTAAAGGAGTTGGAGTCAAGTCAAGTCACCTTCATTTATATAGAGCTTTTTTACAATACAGATTGTTTTAAAGCAGCTTTACAGTGATAACAGGAAAATAATACAACACGAGATTGTTTTGGCTGTACACAGCAGATCTGGAAGAAAGTCATTGTCCAGTTTAAGTAAGTTTTTGATTGATTCATTTGCGTTGTAAAGATCATTAGTTATTAACTTAAGGGCCGCTTATGACACAGTTTTAACTGAAAACAGTTCATTTACATGTCAACAGCGTTTGGTGGCCTGAGAACGCAAACTTTGAAATAGGTTTGAAAGTGCAAGTTTTTGAAACGGGTTTTAAAAGCGATACCATCATCATCTCCATGTGAACTTCAACAACGTGAATCTGTGAGAACAGTGACGGCATGCATATGCATATAGGCATGAGCGTTTCTTTACAAAGTGACATTGACAATTACTTGTTTGGCATGCATAATACAGCGTTTTTAGTCGTTTAGTCTGAGATTTAAATGTAAAACAGATGAAAATTAAGCACAAGGTGTTTAGGACGGGCAAACTTTTTTTGCTAACCTAATTACAAGCAAAATGTTCATGTATGCGGAAGCTGTCCTAATGTGTTAATGATGTTGGTTCATTAATTCATTCCTGTGCACAGACTGACTCAGCATGACTTTCTCGCCCGGTCACATGGATCTGCTTCCTGATGAAGCCATTTAGATGCATTGTAAAGTGCAAAAATAAATGGATTTTCCATCAGGTCAGACAGATGACTGTGAGATGTGCGGTGGGAGCAGCACTGGACTGCAGGCGGACAATATTCACAAGTGTCATTTTTCTGCATTTGTCCTGTCACAGCTGAAGATAATGAGTTTTGGAGGTTAGAGAGGTTCATAGTTTATTGGCCAAGTCTGAAAACAACTATGAACATGCTTTTGCTAACGTAGAGCCAGCTGTGGAGAATTACTCTAGTCAAGTCACCTTTATTTATATAGCGCTTTTTACAATACAGATTGTATCAAAGCAGCTTCACATTGATAACATGAAAATAATACAACAAAGTTAGTTGTATTACACAGTAATCTAGTTTGAAATAAAATGAAAAACATAACATGCTTCATTGCTGCACGGCCAAGACCAATACATGTCACTATAAGCCAAAAGTGCCCTTTAGCATCTGTTTATTAACATGTTGGTTTCACTTAGAAACTTTTAACATCAACAAGAACAAAAATTATCTTTATTATCATACAGCTATTTTCTTAAAATATATGTATACTTTTGCTGGCTAAAATACACCCACGTTTGTGTTTATTTGTAGAGAACAAATAATAACGGAAGCCCTGAACCATAAGGTAAAAAAAAGAAAGAAAGAAACTTATCTCGTTATTTCGTGATATTAAGTCGTTATTTCGACATAATATCTCATTATTTCGACATAAGTCGTTATTTCGACATAATATCTTGTTATTTCGACATAAATATCTTATTTCGACATAATATCTTGTTATTTCGACATAAGTTGTTATTTCGACATAAGTCTTGTTATTTTTACATAATATCTTGTTATTTCGACAAAAGTAGTTATTTAAATCATAATATCTGTTATTTCAACATAAGTCGTTATTTCAACATAATATCTGTTATTTCGACATAATATCTCGTTATTTCGACATAATAAGCCGTTATTTTGACATAAGTCGTTATTTTGACATAAGTCGTTATTTCGACATAATATCTTGTTATTTCGACATAAGTCATTATTTCGACATAATATCTCGTTATTTCGACATAAATATCTTATTTCGACATAAGTCTTGTTATTTTGACATAATATCTTGTTATTTCGACAAAAGTAGTTATTTAAATCATAATATCTGTTATTTCAACATAAGTCGTTATTTCAACATAATATCTGTTATTTCGATTAACCAGCCATATGTGGATTCAGTGGAGCGAGATTTTTTCTCCAGAGGAGGATAAGGGAAACTCCATTTCCCTATTTGAGTATTTCTCCAGATGCGTTCAAAGGACTTTGGAGGAGGAGAGCACCATGTCAGACGGTGATCAGATCGGAGGAGGTGGTCCGGTGGTCCGGAAACGGAGGAGGAGAAGGAAGACCTCCTCTGTGACTATTCCGGTGGTCCCAGTTCCGGTGGTCCCAGTTCCGGTGGTCCCGAAACACAGGAGGAGGAGAAAGGTTCCCTCCGTAACTGTTCCGGTGGTCCCAGTGTCTGTGGTCCCGAGCCCGGTGGTCCCGAGCCCGGTGGTCCCAATTCCAGTGTTCCCGAGTCCGGTGGTCCCGAGTCCGGTGGTCCCAGTTTCGGTGGTCCCGAGTCCGGGGGTCCTGAGTCCGGTGGTCCCAGTT
>NC_138234.1:36925183-37055183 GCF_964197995.2 Scardinius erythrophthalmus
TGATGTCTGTTCCTGTTCCTGAGCCGGTGGTGTCTGTTCCTGAGCCGGTGATTTCTGTTCCTGTTCCTGGGCCGGTGGTGTCTGTTCCTGAGCCGTTGGTGCCAGTTCCAGTGCCTGAGCCGGTGGTGCCAGTTCCGGTGGTGCCAGTTCCAGTGCCAGTTCCGGTGGTTCCAGTGCCTGAGCCGGTGGTGCCAGTTCCAGTGCCTGAGCCGGTGGTGCCAGTTCCAGTGCCTGAGCCGGTGGTGCCAGTTCCAGTGCCTGAGCCGGTGGTGCCAGTTCCAGTGCCTGAGCCAGTGGTGCCAGTTCCAGTGCCTGAGCCGGTGGTGCCAGTTCCAGTGCCTGAGCCGGTGGTGCCAGTTCCAGTGCCTGAGCCGGTGGTGCCAGTTCCAGTTCCCGAGCCGTGGCCGCCCGAGGGGTCTTCACCGCCGTGGCCGCCCGAGGGGTCTTCACCGCCGTGGCCGCCCGAGGGGTCGTCTCCGCCCTGGCCGCCCGAGGGGTCGTCTCCGCCCTGGCCGCCCGAGGGGTCGTCTCCGCCCTGGCCGCCCGAGGGGTCGTCTCCGCCCTGGCCGCCCGAGGGGTCGTCTCCGCCCTGGCCGCCCGAGGGGTCGTCTCCGCCCTGGCCGCCCGAGGGGTCGTCTCCGCCCTGGCCGCCCGAGGGGTCGTCTCCGCCCTGGACTCCCGAACTTTGTGTCCCGCCCTGGACTCCCGAACTTTGTGGGCTTCCCTGGATTTCTGAACTGTCCATTTCCCTTGTCCCGCCCTGGCCTGTCCCTCCCGTCCCGCCCTGGTCTGTCCCTCCCGTCCCGCCCTGGTCTGTCCCTCCCGTCCCGTCCGAGTCTTGTGGAGCGTCTGGTAGCCGCTCCTTAAGGAGGGGGTAATGTCACATGTCTGTCCTGTCTTGTGCTGCACATGGGTGTTTGTTGTTTTGTGCCATGTGCTCTCCTGTCTATTGTCTAGCCCCTCCCATCTTGTTATGTGATTATTGGTTAATTTGTCCCACCTGTCTGTCTCGTTACCCTCCTTTGTTTGTTCCCCTATTTAGCCTCCTTGTGTTTGTAGTCTTGTGCTGGTTCGTTGTCCGAGTTACCTGTCCTTGATGTTCCTGTCTGTTGGATACCTGAGTTCTGAGTTTTTGTACTTCGTCTGTGTTTGTTTATTAAATCTCCTCTGCACTTGAATCCTCGTCTCTCGTTTAGTGTTCCGTGACAATAATAAGCCGTTATTTTGACATAAGTCGTTATTTTGACATAAGTCGTTATTTCGACATAATATCTCGTTATTTCGACATAAGTCATTATTTCGACATAATATCTCGTTATTTCGACATAAATATCTTATTTCGACATAATATCTTGTTATTTCGACATAAGTCGTTATTTCGACATAAGTCGTTATTTCGACAAAAGTCTCGTTATTTTGACATAATATCTCGTTATTTCAACATAATATCTCGTTATTTCGACATAAGTCGTTATTTCGACATAATATCTGTTATTTCTACATAATATCTCGTTATTTCGACATAAGCCGTTATTTCGACATAAGTCGTTATTTTGACATAAGTCGTTATTTCAACATAATATCTCGTTATTTCGACATAAGCCGTTATTTCGACATAAGTCGTTATTTTGACATAATATCTCGTTATTTCAACATAATATCTCGTTATTTCGACATAAGTCGTTATTTCGACATAATATCTGTTATTTCGACATAATATCTTGTTATTTCGACATAAGCCGTTATTTCGACATAATATCTCATTATTTTGACATAAGTTGTTATTTCGACATAATATCTTGTTATTTCGACATAAGCCGTTATTTCTACATATCTCATTATTTTGACATCATAAGTCGTTATTTCGACATAAGCCGTTATTTCGACATAAGTCGTTATTTTGACATAAGTCATTATTTCGACATAATATCTTGTTATTTTGACATAAGTCATTATTTCTACATAATATCTCGTTATTTCTACATAATATCTCATTATTTTGACATCATAAGTCGTTATTTCGACATAAGTCGTTATTTCGACACAATATCTTGTTATTTGGACATAAGTGGTTATTTCGACATAATATCTCGTTATTTCGACATCATAAGTCGTTATTTCGACGTAATAAGGGGACATTCTGATATGCATTAAGCCACATTCAGCGTTCTTATAATGGTTTTCTATGGGAAGAAAATGCTTAACGTGAAATTAAACATTTCCATCTTCATATACTCTCTCCAGTGAAGGTGACTAGAGACAACTTACTGCTCATGATGATCAATAGAGTCACAGGACTGTAAAATTGGTTTCCAATGTAGCCAATCCAGCATAGAGGTGAGAGGACACAACTGCATGTCTCAAAGATGAATTACTCCAACAACTCGGAAATCACTGTTCAGCTCTGAAGTCACATCTAAGTCAGTTATTGAGTTTAAATTAAATTATTCACTATTACAACAAAACTGTTGTAATAAAAGGTATTTGGATACTCTGCGTAACATGCAAATATTCTGTGTTTACTGATGCAATGCAGATAATCAATGAACCAGAAGTATAATTTATTACCTATGATCCACATATGTAGCATCATGAGGTCATGTGATCACAATATAGGATACTGCATGTAATTTATCATGAAATAATGTCTATGGTTTCACTTAGAAAACAGTGTAAACTGCACAGAAATAAGCTAGTTTTCCTTTCTGAACAAATGTCTGTATTTGACTGATTCAAAATGATCACTTGTGAGTTTGTGAGTCTTTTGAGCAATTCATTAAAAACAGCTGAGCATCATTTGTTCCTGAATCAGACTACACTGATCACGCAACGCTAGAAACATGAAATATGAAGTCTTCTTGCCATGTTGCAGCTAAATAATGGTGAAGGAAATACTGCTCTTTGACCTTTATGTGACGAAGGTGAAGTAAATTCCCGGACATATACTCATTAAGTGTAATTTACCATACAATGACATGCTAGAGATAGTTTCCAAACCTTGCCGAACAGCAGGATCATTTCACAAGGTGAACATGCGTAATATAATATTTCACAAGCAGCCACTCGCATGAACAGTTTCAATAACATCATTCAGCAGTTTCTCTGGACAAACAAGAGACTAGATGCTTTCCCCATTGGATGTGATCTGAATCATCGGTAAGAGGACTTCTGAGAGCAATGCATCACAAAGACATTAAGACCCTGTTGTCCAGCTGTAAGGTATGATTATCATACACAGAAAATCACGCTAGAGATTGATGATACAAGAGAGACAGACAGTGTAAATAAAGTAAAAGTAATACCAGTGAAGATTGTGAAAGGTCTGGCTGCTTAAACAAATGCAGAAATAAAAGGAAATATGTTGTGAAAAGGATAAAGGAGAAATGGGACATCAGGATAGTATCGCCTGAAGGAAGATGAAATGCAAGAGCGATTTGTCTGGATGAACAGCACACAGTTTGATAACAGTGTCCAGCGCACAGATCTCCGCTGAAGGAGACTGATCTGTCCATCCCACACCACACTCAATACCACTGACCGCGACGGCCAACATGTCACTGTCAGGACGCTCTGGTGTTAAAGGTTATAATTCACCTTAATGGAAAATTCTGTTATTACACACTGACAACATGTGATTTATTAAGACTATTCACACTGCCCCCCCCCACCCCATACAACTACAGTTCAGAGATTGTTTTCTAAGATGATCTGAAACTACACAGCAGACAGACAGACAGATCAGTCCAGTCACCTTCATTTATATAGAGCTTTATAGACATAAATACAGCAAATACTGTGCAGTACAGCAGATCTACACAAGCCTTAAATCATCTCTTTAGTGCATTCTTTACAGAGAGAGAGAGAGAGAGAGAGAGAGAGAGAGAGAGAGAGAGAGAGAGAGAGAGAGAGAGAGAGAGAGAGAGAGAGAGAGAGAGAGAGGTTGATGATGAAGATACTGTATCGTGTTTCTATTTTCTGTTCTTCCAAGGTCAGTGTGACATTGAGTTCCTCTAATTCAGCTCTTGACTCTACATGGCCATTTTCTGACCGTTAATTGAACGGCGACTTTGATCATGGCCATCTAATCTTTACCTCTTTCTCTCTCTCTCTCTCTCTCTCTCTCTCTTCATCCTGACTCACACACACACTTCAGATTTACAGTAAGCTGGATCTGGATAATGCAGAAGATACACAGAGCCGCTTACGAGACTACCTCACCTGGACAAAGAAGGCCATTACTCTGATGATAGCCTTGCAATCACTGAAACATGAACACAGGCCATGATTGCTTCGGTTTCATACGCTGAGCGAACCGAGAGCCTGTCTTAAATCACACACACAGTATAATGTCAGACTCATGTGTGTTTAGTATAATGCAGGGGGGCTGGGTTCAGATCCTGATGCATTGTTTTATGATTAACTGCAAATGCCAAATTGCAAATGAACTCGACTTTCCCCGTTCACAGCAGAATTGACATTAGTTAGAAGAATAAGTTGACATGTAGTTGCAAATTTTTAGTTAGTAGAATGTCTAAAGTGGACCATCAAAATAAAGTGTTACAGAATTGACTTTTTGATACCATTTGTGTCATTGAAAAAAACAACAACATAAAAATAATAATTATCATTATTTATAATAAAACTTTACTTTTTTAAATGTAATAATTATAATGTTTTCAGGTCCACGTCTATTATTTTCTAACTTGTTCTGACTAACCAAAGCGAGATCATACATTATTAATCATTTATCCCTGGAAAGAAAACTCTTCATGCTCGTTCAGCTTCTGGTTTTGCTGCTCTACTGTAAATGATAGAAAAGTCATTGATATTAGAGTCATATATTTCAATCTCTGCATTCAAAAAACTAGTTGGGAGTGTTTTTATCACAGCTTGTAAATGTTTTAAAAGAATGTATATGTGTGTGTATTGTAATGTATGTTTGTATGTCTGACTTGCCTGGTTAAATAAAGGTTAATAATATTAATGCTTACTGTTGCTATTCCAGAATATTTAAAGTCCTACATAGATTCAGTCTTCCACATTTTTTAGCTTAATATGACAAAAGAATGAATTTAAGCCATAAGTTTTGGACACTACAAGGTTGAAGTGAAACTGCATTTCTTTGGAAGAGCATTTTGCGCAAACCCTCTTTTGGCCTTAAAATATAACATGCTCTCACACATTAATTTTTTGTGTAAAATATATGCAAATACGTATATTTATTGAAGTAAATGATAACTGAATTTTCATTTCTGTGTTTCTGCATTTGAAAATGTGAGTGAGAAATGAGTCAGAGCCGCTGACTGCCTCCAGCCGCACGAGTGATGGAGCGCTGTAGGGATTGTGCCGGAGAGAGGGTATGGATCTTCCCGCTCAGTTGGCTTCATAATCACTTCACTGTAAAAAGTGCTTACACTGAGAAACGAGACATGAATTTAAACGAAGCCGTGTGCAGTCGGCTCAACATGGACACAATGCAGCTGACAAACTCTAAGACAAGAGCAGCGTTCAGCCGCGCCAGTGATGATATTAATAAAAAACCTGTCAACATCGTTCAAGGAAGAGGAAACATAATAACTAAACGGATGAAACATCACAAAGCTTCAGGAGTTTGTTCATTCAAATGAGATTCATTAAAATAAAGAGAGTTAGGTCACTTGTGCATTTCAGAGATGTGTGAAAAGGGTCTTTGAGAGAGATCAGGAAATTAGTCAGGCAAACTTTCCAAGATAACAAGTTATAACTTAACCAGTAAATTACCGTTATGATGCTTGTGTGAACTAGGTAAAAAGGGCCATTCATAACATGGATGATAACTATAGTAATAACACTAAAGGTATATTTAAAAAAAAATGTAGATGTAAAAGAATAGCAGAGTCCACAGCACATATATACTGTAGCGATAATGACACAGCGGAACGATAACATTGGAATCACTTTCACAACAATTCTTTCCAGCTGATGAATGATAAAATAGTCTCTTTCAATGAGAATTACACTTCATATTCTAATATAAAGCAGCTCTGCAGCATGTTCATGGTTTTATTTACAGACAGGGCCTAAAACTAACTTTTTGCCACACCTGCCAGTGGCCGGTGACTTAAAGTCCCCCTGTAGTCAATAATTTCATCCTTTAAACTCATCTTTGATCACCAAAATGACATTTTTAAAAGTTTTTTTCCTTGTAATAAATGAGTAGGTTGGGAAACTGCTCCAAAAAGAGAATTCTCATTTGGAACTCTGGGAAACTCATTTGGAACTCATTTGGAACTCTTGGGAACTCTGGGAAACTCATTTGGAAATCTTGGGAACTCATTTGGAACTCTTGGGAACTCTGGGAAACTCATTTGGAAATCTTGGGAATTCATTTGGAACTCTCGGGAACTCATTTGGAACTCTGGGAAACATTTGGAACTCTGGGAAACTCATTTGGAACTCTGGGAACTCATTTGGAACTCTCAGGAACTCATTTGGAACTCTGGGAAACTCATTTGGAACTCTGGGAACTCATTTGGAACTCTAGGGAACTCATTTGGAACTTTGGGGAACTCATTTGGAACTCTGGGAACTCATTTGGAACTTTTTATTTTTCATGTGAAGTGGTGTAGGCACTCACCCTTTTCCTCAGGTTGTAGGTTAACACCAGATTGCGTGAGAAGTGGCCGGCGAAGGCTGCATAGAATTCCAGAACCTTCTGTAAGGCATCCCGCTTGATGATGTGAAGATCGCAGTAGGTCAGTGCACGAACGTTGGCACAAGCCTGAGCTAAATTCACCTCTTTCCAGAACACATCCCCGAACACATCTCCCTTTCCTGAGAGAAAAAAAGAGAGGGGGACATTGAAAAATGAATTCCATTAGGCTTTCTAATACTTTCAGGGGAATGTCCTGGATTCGTGTATATAGGTGCACATTTTCATGGATCACAGGAAACTCAATATGCACTTCAGGATAAAACTGGTCAGGTTGAGAATGTCATTTCAGGGGAACATTAAATTAATTCATGCATATAAATAAGATCCACAGTAAAGTAAAACAGTAAAGGTATGGTCACATTTACCATTGTGAATTTACACACATACCAGTGACTTTTAGCAGGCAAAAACCATGCAGATTTTGCAAAGGGTTGAAGCAACGTGAATTTGCAGTATTGAACAACAGAAAACTGCTTGGTTTGAAAATGACTTAGTGAGTTGTGCTTCATACATCGCTACACTAATGATGATAGACAGTGGACTTTTTTGCCCATGAAATTATGCCTGAAATGTTGCTGACGTGACCACAGATTAACATCATGTTTACACTTGTGGCGACCACCAGTGCCACACTATGTCGGATATCATTTATTCCAAAAAGGAAATGCCTAATTTTGTTCCAAATGTGTAAGACTATATTGAGAAATGCCTTAGTGTTTTTGGAGGAAGTCAATGGGCTACAATGCTTTCTTCAAACTATATTCTCCTGTATTCCACAGAAGAAAGAATTTTTTAGGACAACAATAGATTGCTCGATATCTGTAGCTCAAACGTAATTAAAAAAAAAAAAAAATCCTATTCCAGGACAAGCAAACCGATTCATTTTTGACACAAGGCTTCCACTGTGCTTTCATACAAAATTTACAATCTTTAACTCTTTAAAATACATTCACACAGCGCTTCACGCTAGAGCAGATTTCATCCCCACAGATGACTCTGCTTTGTTTCTCACCCTGTGATGACAGATTTACACCTCCAGTGAAACGACACACTCTGCTAGAGACCTGTCCCGCACGGGCTGCAGTGCAAATATTTATCTCAGCGTAAAACTGGACACCAGATCTTTCTCTGCAGTGCAGAGAGCTTCTCATGCTGCCTTAAGCTTATGAGAGGCATTTGGTTAAGCAAGCATTGCTATTATTATTTGCATATGCTTGACCTTATTTAATCTTCCTAACCCATTCAAAAACTGACACAATGCCTTTTGCATTCCTGGGTCAGTTTTGACCCGGTAGAAAGTGAGCATTTGGTTAAGCAAGCATTGCTATTATTATTGCTTATGCTTGACCTTATTTAATCTTCCTAACCCATTCAAAAATTGACACAATGCCTTTTGCATTCCTGGGTCAGCTTTGACCCGGTAGAATGTGAGCTTTTAAAAACAGTCATAACTTATTTTTTTTAGCTAAAACCATGTTTCTGATCAATAACTTCTCATCAATTAATTAATGTGCTGAAATTTAAGTCACACTTCATATAACAGGTCTTTAACTACTATGTACTCACGTAAAAATAATTGTTAGTACAATGTATAAGTGTGTTGTTTTATTGCAAAACACTTGTGCTTGTGCAAAACACTTGTGCAAAACTCATCACATGTAGATCTTTGCCCATTACCCTGATTTCGTTGTGCATGTTAACACCTTTAATGCATTCTGACAGCTAACTTAATGTGCAAGCACATGTAATGGAAAAACATGTCATTTAAAATCTCATGAAAAACAGTATTCTTGCATTGTCTAGTCTTTAGAATCAAATTGTTGTGCATTGTTGAATCAATGTGGTTCAAACGACAGAGGTGCGTCTATTTTACTACAGTTTTGACGAGTTGGTTAGTTTCTCCAATGGTTCATTGTACTATATAGTAGTTAATCAGCGAGTTACATTGTTGTACGATTAACGCACACCAGATTGGATCTTGTTGCATACATGTAAACAGCAAAACATTTGTTGGATAAGATTTTGTGTTGGCAGCAATTTGGACCACTGTTAAATGTGGTTCTAATTATATATCTGACATCGAGACCCCATTTACAAATATTAAGATCGGTAAAGTGTTAAACAGGGTCCAAAATAGTTTTGTGATACAATCTAAAACTAAACATTCTTATCTGAAAGTTACACTGAAAAATAAAAAAATTGGTAACCTAAAAATCAAAATTTAGCCAAAAATATCACTTAACATAACTGAATACATTAATTTATACCAAATATATAAATACATTTTATTGGTTTAATCGGGTAAAAATAGCTCTTTAAGCTAACAGTTGTAAGTTACCACTTTTTACAGGGTAGAAATGTTGAAATCACTTGCAATTACATACCTTTCACATAGTCACAATCTGGGGTGCGTTTCCCAAAAGCATCGTTAGCCAACTATGGTTGCAAGTTCTGTCGTTATCAGTATAGTTCAATGAGTCGGTGTTTCCCGAAAACATAGTTCAAACAAACATTCGCAAACAACATCGCAAAGTTGTGTGTTTGGAACGACAGATCTCGACCTATGGTTAGAAGTATAGTTTCTTGTTTGCATGACATGTGGACTTATCTTCAGCAAAATAAGCAAGCTGACATTCAGTACAATCTATATCTTTTATTTCGAATTGATACAAATATCATTTACGTCTTTCAGTTTGTCAAGAGATTTAAAGTGTCGTTTTTGTAAAGTGTTCATTTGTGAACGTGCTCTAGTACGTAAGAACGAGTCTATGATTGAGTCTGGAAATAAAGCAAAATAACTGAGAAAAATTAGAAATAATTTTCGTAATTTATAGCATTTAGCTTTAATTAGATCTCAAACGGATTCATTTACAGTAGTTATTACTCATCACCTGTGTGTCATCATTAACCAACATGGCTGAACGACCAATTTGCGACAATACGGTTTCGGGAAACAGTCGTGACTAGCTAGTTGATTTCTTCAACTTGAGTTACAGCGTTGTATGGGAAACACACCCCAGTTCGATTTAGTTAGGAACCGTATGAAACAGAGGAATGAAACAGTGCTACTCAATTACACCACACAACACTGACCAAAACTGGCATGAAACAAGTGGAAAACACAGAATGAATCTGCTTAATTTGGGTGAGAAATCTTATACTCACCCAAAATGGCAACGACTTCATCGTCCTGGATGACCTCCAAAGACCCTGACACCACAAAGCAGAGGCTGTCGACGCTCTCGCCGGCGTGGTAGATGAGGTCGCCCGGGGCACAGTGAATGGTCTGAAACTCCATGGCAAGGGCTCGCAAACAGCCGTCGCTGGCCAGACGGAAAGCCGGATGTTCTTTGAACACCTTCCGGTTGAGATGAACGCAGATGTCTGCTCGCATGTCTTTGGGGCAAATCTGCAACACCTGCCGAGAAAAACCATGAACACAATCAAATACACATCCTTTGCTTAGAGTTATGCTAAAACAAAAACTGGAGGTTGTCCAAGCCTTTCACTAATAATTCATGAGATTTTGAGAAGCTGTTCAAAGCCTTACGTAACTCGTGATCTAGACTGTGATCTTAAACATTAGAGGGACATTATTCACACATGCTACGGATGTTATGGCAAAGACAGAAGAAATGACTTTAAAAATGAATGAAGAAAATAAGCTCCCTGGATATAGATCGAGATCTTCTGTCTCAGATCTTCTGACTCTGTGCCAAGTACCTTATCAGTGTCAATTCCTCTGGACATGGACCATGTGGAGACGATATAGTCCATGACCCGCTCACTGAGGCCCTTGGGAACCTGGTAGAGCTTCAGGAAGTCTCTCACGCTGTTCAGCATCTCATGGTAGCGGTTGGTGTTGGCATACATTTGCTGGAAGATGGTGGTTACATTACCAAAGATGGTGGCATAGAGGAGAGCTGAAAGAAAGAGTCACTGGGTTAACCTGACTCTGAAGTAACAAAGAGAGAGCTACAAATAAAGTGGTTTGGTAGGTGCTCTTTAGTTTGAGTAGTTTGTCAGATTCAAACTATTCAATTGAAGTTTACGTCTGTGTCTCAAAATCTATTGAGTACAGTTGGTTCTCTGCTTTTTACATTACCACACAAAAACTGGTCCCGTTTTATATCAAGCGTCATGTGATAACATTTAAATGAGTAATTTGATATAATGCATTTTTGATGTATAATATAATAACAGATACAGTGTGTTTAAACTGTACTGTTTAGTCTTGTTTAGTTTCTAGTCTTAGCTTTCAGTGTCTCTGTTTTGCCTTAGTTCTGGTCACTCATTAGTTGCCTGATTAGTGTCACCTGTTCCCTGTCTATTAATTATTCTCCCTTGTGTATTCAAGCCTTCAGTTTTCCTCTGTTGTGTTAATCGTTATGTGGTTTGTTATGTTGGATTGCTTCATCTCTGCACATTTCCCTAAATTGCAAGATAACTCTGAATAGCACCATGTTATGAAATATGTCAATTTTTAGAGGTCAGAATAAAGACGGTTGTAAGTTGTACATACATAAAGTTCATGGTGTAAATTTGTAAGGAGCTTGTTCATCTAATCCAGTCAATCATGATCCATGGAGTATATTACCAGCGTCTTAGCTTACCATGTTCAGATGAAGTCGCTCAAGCTTCCCTTCTCTACCTAAAGCCTAAATTCATCTGTCTATATTTCTCTGAGGAGGGTATCTGAAAGCTCCATCTCAATTGAAGAGCAAACTTATAACCATGGACAGCAAACCAAATCTGTTTACCTATATCATGCCGTATAATTATATGGTCAAGCAAACTTGTGAATCTTTGTTAAAGAGAGGTTGAAGGGAACTTCTTACCCTTCATTTTTATTTTATTTTTTTTTTTTTTTATTAGAGAACCTTTAAAACTTCCCCAGTTATTGAGGACACTACTATGCATGGTTGAAGCAGAAATCAAAGGTCAGGTGCACACACATGTTATTCAACTTAACACTGTCCATCTTTTCCCACTGTGATCGGCCTACTGAACAGCCTTTCTGCCTTCAAATGAGCACTCAAGTCGTTTCAGACTGTAGGCAGTGATTGACCCATCGATAAGCCCCTCCCCTCGAATGCTGATCAGCCAATGGCAGTTGAGTATCAGTTGCACGGGGAACTCAGACATCTTTAGGTTTCAGAGCCATAAAGAAACATGGGAAGATCCGAAGCGCTCATCGGTTTGGTCTGTGTTTATGCTACAAAAAATGGTAAAACGATGTGCCTGGGGACTTGTAACAGGTATCCGGAGAGGATGGCCAATGGAATTTGTTTTACTCCATTTATTAAACCCAAACCAGACGGAGGAAAGTGTCTGCTTTGGATTAAGCTGTGTATTAATCCAGTGATGTTGGCGCAGTAACTTGGTTCCCTAAGGATTCAACCCCAATCCCAATGAAGACGAAAACATTCATTTTCTGGTTGTCATACTCGCATTAAGTTACAATTAAAGTTAGTGAGTCCATGCTAAGTTACAAACCTAAATAGCTAACTGTTCTCACGTCATGTACAGACTGGCCTACAATTCAGTGACTCTCCATATTAAACTGGTTAAATGTAAATACATTTTTTATTAAAAACTTTCCCTGCTGTACATGAAGAGTGTTGATCCTGGATGTTGTTCATCTGCGATCGTGACGACCGTAACATGAGGCTTCTCCCGCTTGCATTGTGATCTGTAAACCCTTGCTTGCAAATTAATCTTGTTACCCACCATATTTATTTTAAAATCTTTTATATATCCCTCCATGGCATATTTAAGTCCCACATGAATACTTCTCGACGTCAAGTCACCTTCATTTATATAGCGCTTTTAACAATATGGACTGTTTTAAAGCAGCTTTAAAGTGATAATAGGAAATTAAAGTAACAGAGATTGTTTTGGCTTTACAGCAGCTCTAGAATAAATTTACTGTCCAGCTAAAGTTAGTTTTGATTGATTCACTTCCGTTGCAAAGATCATTAGTTTTAGAGAGGTTGTCCTTCTGTGTCCAAAATTGATCAAAAACATCTTGAGACAAAGTTTTCACACTGACAGCTGTCATTGAATGACAGTTAGCAACTCCGTTTGTTTGTCCGAGATAGCAACAGTAACTAAGGGGGGCGGGGCTCACGATAGGTAAATCATGATGGTGTTCTCTTGTGGAGTGTGTGATATCCACGAATGCCCATTCATGAAGAACATCTCAAATCTGCCACTCAGGTTGTATAATATCGTCTCTGTAGGCAGTTGACATCAAGCACGTCCTGGTCAAGGACACACAGCAAGGTTGTAACCTCAGAAACCAGACACTTGCTTGCTCTGCAACCCACTAAACCTCTGACACTAAGGATCTCCACTGCTACAGCGGCGGATGTCTTCTTCAGGTCCATTAGTATGCCATATAGGCAACAGTATTGATCACAGTCCTGACTGAAGCGGCTCTAAACCAAGTGAAATGATGAGCCTCAGCATGTCCACACTGTTAACCCTTGCTGTAAAATTCTGACAATATTATACCATTTTCCATTAAAACAGTAATATACCGTAGAAAATAAAAGTAGCCTACAGGAATATACTGTGAATTAACAGTGCTCAAAGTCGACACTCAGAGGCTGTTTTCCCAATCACACCCTATACCCTCATTCACTATTCACTACATTAGTTCACCAATATAGTCCACTTGAATGAAAAGAAGTGAGTGAACTGAGACACTGATGAACACCTGATAAGCAGAATCACTGAAGGACAGAGAAACAAGAACAGAAAAAAGAGGAACACAAAAACTACAACTGACTTCCAGCCACACTGAGTCTGAAACCAGTTTACAAACCAGTTTAACATTATTTCTTTCATACATGTACAAAAGTTCTTGTTGAGAATTAGCAGAGATTTAGTTATTAATAAAATTTGTTGTCACCATGATGGAGATTAGTATTTGCTTTAGTTGGTCTCTTGTCCCTTGACTACTTACCATTCATCTCTCTCTGGCTGCTGTAACTGTGAGTTTATAAAACACGTTTGTTATGGCAAGAAAAAGTCAAGAGGAAGATAATTAGGTGTTTTTATTTATATGTGATGATGTTACAATCATCTTGGACATGTCTGATTTTCAGTTTTTTCCTGTATATAGTCATTGGAATTATAGTTATCTCAAATTAAGCATATATCTGTGAATCTACAAAAGGAAATCAATAATTCTGTAATCAGGTCTTCTGAAAAATATTGTAATCATATAGTGCATTCAATTTTATTTTACTCCTGTTTGGCTCAGACACACACAGACATCAACAATCAGCACATGAATCTCAACAATGGTGAAAAGTTTCATGTAGCAATGCATGCTGGGTTCCAGGATAATATAAAACTCCCAGCATGCACTGCTGCATGAATAATAATAATAATAATAAAGAAATATTGCCACCATTGTTGAGATTCATGTGCTAAATTGTGATATCTCTGTGTTTCTAAAACACAGTGTAGCTCTGTTTCTCTGGTTATGCATCATGTGTTTAAAAAAAAAGAGTCATTGTATCTTATTGCTGCGTTTTCACAGTGGTGGTAATGTAACACTTTTGATTGAGGATTAAACTCTGAATAAGTGAGAATGAATTCCTTGGTGAATGAACAGGCAATATGATGATTTTGTCATCATAATCATTACAACTGCAGTCATTCATAAACTGTGTGTGTGCACAAGTGTGACTTGCACAAAAACAGCTCAAGTAGCAAAAGAAAAACTAACAGTTTAGCATCAGCATCCCAACTAAAGCAAGCACTGATCTCTATAACGGTAACTTCAAACCAAACATTTTCAATTAAACATCTTAATAACAACTTCTGTATGACAGAAATAAAGTCATACTGGTTAATAATAAGTGTAATAATGTGTAATGGCTGGAAGTCAGTCGTAGTTATTGTGTTTCTCTATTTTCTGTTCTTGTGTTTCTCTTTTCTTCAGTGATTCTGCTTACAATCACTTACATATTCCCTTAATTATCTCACTGCATCGCTACTTTTTACTCGTAGTGTGGATTTCCCTGAGGGGTTGAAAGGGTTAACTGTGTAAGATAAAAAAGTCACACCCACAAAATGTATTTTAACAGTAATAAACTGTAAGTTATAAAACAGGTTTATACTGGCAACACTGTTGCCAGTAGTTTACTGTAAAATCTTGTTTTTGGGGTCACCATTGTGCAGAAGAGTAGAGCCTGTGCTTCAGTCCAGGAGAAGATCTACAAACATTGATGATTTGCTGCATGTTGCTTTATTTAACAGGCGCTGACTGTGTAGTTGCTGATCCAGTGGAAATCTCTTTATGTTCAATAGTTTTTCAGTGGTCTCAAATGAAATAAGTTCACAGTAATACTTTGCTCACATTATTAATGCATTATAAATTTTAGTTAATACGTTTAAATGATAGTTGGTCAATTTAAGGCAGTTGGTTTCTGCAAGTGTAATTAGTTAACTATAATTTAGTGCATTTTTACAGAAACAAACTAGATTACAGTAAAGAACTGTACAATTAACAGTATTTTACTGGCAACAGTGTTGCCAGTATTTTACTGTAAAAAAACCCGGTAAGGTCTAACAGTGCAGCTGTACAATCTCCTCGATGGAGCAATGCACATGTGCTGGGAAAGATTTACAAAACAGCCTTAATTTTAGAGGGAATCATCTACGTAGAACCACTGCCTCGTGATAGACGGTGTTATTCAGTACAACAACAACAACAAAAATGGTTAGCCTTCGCCTGCATCTCACATCTGGTCTTAATGGCCATGGCATGTCGTTCCTGAATATCGTCACTGCAGACAAACACAGTTTTTGAGACCTCTCGTCTCGCTCCATCAGCATTACGGCTACTTTACAGCCCTGCTTTATTGGATCAGTTACATTTCAGGCAATTGGCTTTCCCGGTCAGCGCTTTTCCACTGGCCCGTCACCCTCTGTCGCCCTCGGAGGGCTCCCTGCTCCCCAGAGGGCACATTAATCAATCCCAGATCTGCATGTGCAGAACGTTAACATGATACGGATCTGGTGAAGGGGAAATATCCCGGTGGGATTTCAGGCAGTGCATAGCTGATTTATTATCAGTGATGGGTGTCTATACTGTTCAATTTATTCTTATCGAGTTATATTTGCATTTCAATCAGTGGGAAAGAATGCTTTACTGTCGCATGTAAAGAGAGCAGCATGGACGAACATAATGCAAGAATACTGAGTCAAAATGAGATTGTTATTAAGTTGTTATTAAGGGGACACAACATTTTTGTTGTTTACAGTTGCTATGCAATGTCAAATCTTGCTGCTATAACCTTACATATTGCTTGGATTCATATCCTATTACAACAACTAAAGAATCTGTTATATATCGTAAGATATTTAATTTAAAAGTGTAAATTCTGAGTAATTTGCATGTAAAATGAACCTCTCCTCCAGATTCACAGATGCTTTGTAAACTTCATATTTGCAACATGTATCATGTTATCATGTGTGCGTTAATGAATTCCTATGATTGTCACATATGGCGGGCAGAAAGAGTGTTTCGGTGTGGACACTGATCTCTGATCCGTCACCGGGACAAAGGGACGTGTTCGTCACGCAGTCTAAAAGAGGACACACACTAATACAGCCGTGATGACAGCACACAGAGACGGAGATCAACTTCACGCTTACCAAAAGCCTGTGAATGTTGTAGAGATCAGTGGGGGACAGTATTTTTACTTCGTTATACTTAAGCACATTTTTACTTCTAAGTCAAGCCACCTTTATTTATACAGCGCTTTTTACAATACAGAGTGTTTCAAAGCAGCTTTACAGAGATAACAGGAAAATAATGCAAGATAATTTGTTTCTAGAAGAAAATAATGTCACAGTCCAGCTTAAGTAAGTTAAATGATGGTTCCTTTTTTTGTTGTAAAAAAGTTATTAATTTAATTAATTTATATATATAGCCGCTCTGGAGAAAACAGTGATGTCATCGTCCAGCTCAGTTCAGTTCTCATATAATCAATAAGATCAATAATGTTGTTGAATATTAAGCCACAGTCGCAGGAACCCAAACTCCATCAGTGACAGAATGGAGAAATATACAATAAAGAATAGAGGTATGATTACAGTACATTCAAAATCATGATGTCTTACATTTTAATCCACTACATTTCATAAACAATGACTGTTCCTCGTTATTTTAAAATGAAGAAATCGTCACCCGCAATCGTGATTCTTTCCAATGAACTTGTTGAACTGGTTCACAAATCACATTAAATTTGAACTTTATTCTAGAGCTGCTGTATAGCCAAAACTATCTTTGTTACTGTAATCTCCTATTATCACTGTAAAGCTGCTTTGAAACAGTCTATATTGTATATTGTTACTTGACTTTACTGTTTTTATAGTGCACTGTTAACCCTTGCTGTAAAATTCTGACAATATTATACCATTTTCCATTAAAACAGTAATATACCGTAGAAAATAAAAGTAGCCTACAGGAATATACTGTGAATTAACAGTGCTCAAAGTCGACACTCAGAGGCTGTTTTCACAATCACACCCTATACCCTCATTCACTATTCCCTACATTAGTTCACCAATATAGTCCACTTTAATGAAAAGAAGTGAGTGAACTGAGACACTGATGAACACCTGATAAGCAGAATCACTGAAGGACAGAGAAACAAGAACAGAAAAAAGAGGAACACAAAAACTACAACTGACTTCCAGCCACACTGAGTCTGAAACCAGTTTACAAACCAGTTTACGATTATTTCTTTCATACATGTACAAAAGTTCTTGTTGAGAATTAGCAGAGATTTAGTTATTAATAAAATTTGTTGTCACCATGATGGAGATCAGTACTTGCTTTAGTTGGTCACTTGTCCCTTGACTACTTACCATTCATCTCTCTCTGGCTGCTGTAACTGTGAGTTTATAAAACACGTTTGTTATGGCAAGAAAAAGTCAAGAGGAAGATAATTAGGTGTTTTTATTTATATGTGATGATGTCACAATCATCTTGGGCATGTCTGATTTTCAGTTTTTTCCTATATATAGACATTGGAATTATAGTTATCTCATATTAAGCATATATCTGTGAATCTACAAAAGGAAATCAATATTTCTGTAATCAGGTCTTCTGAAAAATATTGTAATCATATAGTGCATTCAATTTTATTTTACTCCTGTTTTGCTCAGACACACACAGATATCAACAATCAGCACATGAATCTCAACAATGGTGAAAAGTTTCATGTTGCAATGCATGCTGGGTTCCAGGATAATATAAAACTCCCAGCATGCACTGCTGCATGGATAATAATAATAATAATAAAAAAGAAATATTGCCACCATTGTTGAGATTCATGTGCTAAATTGTGATATCTCTGTGTTTCTAAAACACAGTGTAGCTCTGTTTCTCTGGTTATGCATCATGTGTTAAAAAAAAAGAGTCATTGTATCTTATTGCTGCGTTTTCACAGTGGTGGTAATGTAACACTTTTGATTGAGGATTAAACTCTGAATAAGTGAGAATGAATTCCTTAGTGAATGAACAGGCAATATGATGATTTTGTCATCATAATCATTATAACTGCAGTCATTCATAAACTGTGTGTGTGCACAAGTGTGACTTGCAAGAACACAGCTCAAGTAGCAAAAGAAAAACTAACAGTTTAGCATCAGCATCCCAACTAAAGCAAGCACTGATCTCTATAACGGTAACTTCAAACCAAACATTTTCAATTAAACATCTCAATAACAACTTCTGTATGACAGAAATAAAGTCATACTGGTTAATAATAAGTGTAATAATGTGTAATGGCTGGAAGTCAGTCGTAGTTATTGTGTTTCTCTATTTTCTGTTCTTGTGTTTCTCTTTTCTTCAGTGATTCTGCTTACAATGACTTACATATTCCCTTAATTATCTCACTGCATCGCTACTTTTTACTCGTAGTGTGGATTTCCCTGAGGGGTTGAAAGGGTTAACTGTGTAAGATAAAAAAGACACACCCACAAAATGTATTTTAACAGTAATAAACTGTAAGTTATAAAACAGGTTTATACTGGCAACACTGTTGCCAGTATTTTACTGTAAAATGTATTTTTTGGGGTCACCATTGTGCAGAAGAGTAGAGCCTGTGCTTCAGTCCAGGAGAAGATCTACAAACATTGATGATTTGCTGCACGTTGCTTTATTTAACAGGCGCTGACTGTGTAGTTGCTGATCCAGTGGAAATCTTTTTATGTACAATAGTTTTTTTAGTGGTCTCAAATGAAAGAAGTTCACAGTAATACTTTGCTCACATTATTAATGCATTATAAATTTTTGTTAATACATTTAAATGATAGTTGGTCAATTTAAGGCAGTTGGTTTCTGCAAGTGTAATCAGTTAACTATAATTTAGTGCATTTTTACAGAAACAAACTAGATTACAGTAAAGAACTGTACAATTAACAGTATTTTACTGGCAACAGTGTTGCCAGTATTTTACTGTAAAAAAACCCGGTAAGGTCTAACAGTGTGTATAATACGTTTTAGTATAAGAATAAAAAGGTTGCTTTTTTCAGATCAATATTAAATGTCTGCGGTTTTATTTCTTATTATTGCTGACTGACTAGCATGACTAGTGCTGGCTAGAAAAATAAAATAAACACGGTCCATCGATCAGGGGTGCGTTTCCCGAAAGCATCGTTGGCCAACTATGGTCGCAAGTTCATCGCAATGTCCATAGAACTCTATTGGTAACGACGGAACTTGCGGCCATAGTTGGCCAACGATGCTTTCGGGAAACGCACCCCAGAACTGAACTCAAGTAACATTGAAAATGAGTACTTATACTTTCACTGGAGTAATATTTTGTGAGCATTTCTGTACTTTTACTCATTATACTTGATGAGAAATACACAGGTCCTCAAACAGTGTCAGAAGTGTTCATCCCCCAGTGAACATCAATGGCAGCGATACATCCGCAGTTCAAGTGTTGCCTTACTTTCAAGCAATAAGACCAAAGGTACTAAATAAAATCCTCATTGTGTAAAACAGCAGAAACAGAACATGCTAGATTGAAAAGAAAGAAAAACCCTGAAGGTTTTTGGAAGACATTAAAGACAACTCAGAAATAGTAAGATGGGAAAACCCAATATTTTTGCCCAGGAAAAGAGCGTATCACATGGGCTGCTGTATTTCTGTTCACCGTGTGGAAGTGAGAATCGTGCGGTAAAGCTACAGCTGTCCAGAGGATAAAGTGAGAGTTACATCTGTCTGACTGTAAAAATGAACTGAGAGTTTTGTGGTTGAACAGGGTCTGCTTCAAAGGTCTGCTTCCTCCTTATGATTTAACCAGTCATTGTTATAGTTTTAATAATGCAGTTATTGCAAAAACAGAATACTCAATGATGATAATGCTATTATATAGCCTCTGATTGTTCATTTCAGCAACACATGGTCAATAACCTTTCCATCGCTTATTGTGCCAGTGCAAGTAAAGGTATGACAAAATTAAAATACTCTGATAAAGTACAGAAAAATGTACATTAACAAAGTAAAATATGAAGAAAAATCGGTAATATTGCTTATAATGAATTATATCTCCATTTATACTTATTTATAAGAAAAGTATTACTTTTCTATAAATATATTTATAAAGACTCCTTAAGACCTATAATGCAGAAGATGAACCATTAAGATGTGCTCATTACACATTTTAAGCTGGTTACTACTAATGAACAATAATTCCTATAATAAAATAATGGGGAAAAAGCAGAAATCATTAATACAAATAGTAGATTTAAAAAAAAAAAATGTTACATACTAGCAAAACACTGCAACAATATTTTTTAAAGTATAATTCCAAACTGCTATAGGCAATCCCATGCAAATGGCTGAGGAAATATAGATTTGAACAAATCAGAATTACCATTCATGACCTCTAACCTCTAATTAGCCATTAAAGACATAAGCCTAACTGATAACTAATTGGTAGCAAACAAGTGTCTCTGGATCTATTTTATATTTAACCATTTATACATCAGTGTATAATGGATTATGAGCACGCACATTGAAAAAGCAAATTCCATGACTTATAAGTTATTATAAAAATAATATAAATGCAACTATAACTGTTCTTATAATGAAGTATAAGTCTTAATGAGTCTTTATAAATGCATTAATAGAATAGTAATAGTTACGTATAAATAAGTAATGGGGTCTATGATGCATTAGAAGCATGGTCTTCTTAGAAAGTGTGAAAAAAGCTGTTAAAAGCTACTTCTTTACTGTCCACTACTGCATGTGTTACTACAGTAAATCCACAGTAAATGTTGGTGTTTTGTGTATTGAAAAGCCTGTAACTGGATTGTTCATGCCATGTTTTTCCTGTTCTGCACATCAGTGCTGTTGAGAACTGGGTTTAGACTAGTTTAGCGTGGGTTTTGTAGCAGAGATTTCTCGCTGGATTGAACAGCTCTGTTTGACAGTGGTCTGTACGGCGTGGTTCAAAGCAATCATTCCACTTTTGAAGCGTTTGCCGTTTTTTATGTTTTTCATGGTTTGTGCTGAAGACTCATTCCAAGTTTAGTAATGATACGCCAATGCGTTCGTTAAAAGACAGCATTTTATGACTGAATTCAAAATGGCTGACATGGAAAATAGCTGAACTTAACCTAAAGAGATGGGTCTTATGATGTTTGGTCAAACTGTTCAGAAGATGGTCTGGAAATGGATGGATGGATGGATATTTTCACAAAACTGAAATGCTCGTGTTCACTCTATGGATCATGTCACGATCGCCTCAGTTTCTGCTCTAACATTAAAGTCCCAATTCACAACGAACTTTAAGAGCCAGTCACATCATGAAGACAGCCTTGCCATCACAGCTCAGTAATGCGTTAACAGCCTCCGTAGAGACGAGACGAGACTCTCAAGCAAAACAAGCTGGTGACAAGCTGTACGAGACTCAGTAGTTCATGATAGAACCAGTCTGTGTGAGTCTGTTGCTGAGTCCCATGAACTATCCCATGAGGCTACAGGAGGGGATTTATGAACAGCAGTGAAGCGACGCAACTGATGCTGGTAGATCACATGATAATGACAACATGGCAGATGTAGTATTTTCTCAATTTCATTCATACATTCATACTATAAAGCATGCAGAGGATCTACTCAGACTGTGTTTTTGTCCTAACCAGATGCAGCTACAACAAGTGACATGTGACATATCGTTGGTCGTCTGGTTTCTATTTTTGCCCTGGGTAGCTCCACCCACAGCGAAATATCACGTGTCTTGCTCCAGACAGCTGTATAATATTAAACATTGAATATGTTCTGATATGGTTAATATGGTTATGATTGTTGGGCACCACACATAAACTGTAGAGATGCACGATATATCAGCCTCCATATCGCTACTGGCCAATAAATGTTCATTTTTAATGTTATCGGTCCGATAAGAAGATTTGGCCAATATATTAAGCCGATAAATAATGTATTATTTCCTTCAGCTGAGACACTTCAGATACGCATTGTTCAACATAATGGTTATGAACTGCTTGAAATATGATTGGAATCACTTCAAAAAAGGAAAATTTGTGCAGCGCAAGTCTGTCATAAAGGCTACATAATATTATAATGAGAACACTGTAATTGTGTGTATAGGACATGGATTTTAATGGTGAGAACTTTCGTTTTTTTAATCAGGCTCTCAAAAATTATAGAAAAATCTAGATTAATATTTATTGGCCAATATATCGGTTATTGGCTTTCAAATATAAAGAATCATCGTTTATCGGTATCGGCAAACATAATAAACTGCATCATTCACATGCTCTAAAGCATTTTGAGCTTGATTTGATTGCGTATTTGAACAAACGAAACACTGTTCATGGCATCCCACCCACTCTCAGAGGAGCTGTGCTAATGAAATAATCATCACTTTAATGGTCTCTGTGTTCTCACTGAAGTGTAACACGCTTCTAATGAGTCTCCAGAGGGAGAAGAGACGGAAAAATGAGTAACAAACAGAGTAGAGAAGAGTGTCTGACACTCTCTCTCTCTCTCTCTCTCTCTCTCTCTCTCTCTCTCTCTCTCTCACACACACACTCTCTCTCTCTCACTCTCACTCACTCTCTCTCTCTCTCTCTCTCTCTCTCTCTCTCTCTCTCTCTCTCTCACACACACACACACTCTCTCTCTCACTCTCACTCACTCTCTCTCTCTCTCTCTCTCTCTCTCTCTCTCTCTCTCTCTCTCTCTCTCTCTCTCTCACTCTCTCTCTCTCTCTCTCTCTCTCTCTCACTCACTCTCTCTCTCTCTCACTCTCACACACTCTCTCTCTCTCTCTCTCTCTCTCTCTCTCACTCTCTCTCTCTCTCTCTCTCTCTCTCTCACTCACTCTCTCTCTCTCTCACTCTCACACACTCTCTCTCTCTCTCTCTCTCTCTCTCTCTCTCTCTCCCCCCCCCCCCCCCCCATCACTTTAATATTGAACATTATGTTGGCATTAGTGGAATTGCACTAGCATGGTTTAAATCATACTTATCCAACCGTTATCAGTTTGTAGCAGTAAATGAAGAGTGTCTCATCGATCACAAGTTCAGTATGGCGTACCACAAGGCTCAGTACTAGGACCGCTGCTGTTCACTCTGTACATGCTACCATTAGGAGATATCATTAGGAAACATGGAATTAGCTTTCACTGTTATGCCGATGATACTCAGCTGTATATTTCTTCAAAACCTAAGTCGGTACTTACCAATTCACAAAATTAACGGATTGCACAGCTGATATAAAAAACTGGATGACTAGTAATTTCCTACTACTTAACTCTGAAAAAAACAGAGATTCTAATTATTGAACAAAAAACTTCCTCACGTAATAACCTAGAATACTGTCTAACACTCGATGGCTGCTCTGTTAAGTCTTCGTCGTCGGTTAGGAACCTGGGTGTGCTCTTTGATACCAATCTTTCATTTGAAAGTCACGTGTCTAGTATCTGTTAAACCGCATTTTTCCATCTTAAAAATATATCTAAATTACGCCATATGCTTTCAATGAAAAATGCGGAACAGTTAGTTCATGCGTTCATGACATCAAGGCTAGATTATTGTAATGCTCTTATGGCTGGTTGTCCTGCACGTCTATTGCGATCTCAAAATTCTGGCCAGTTGATAATACCTAGAATATCAAAATCGACTGCTGGCAGTAGATCCTTCTCCTATTTAGCTCCAAAACTCTGGAACAGTCTTCCTAACATTGTCCGAAGCAGACACACTCAACACTAAAAACGCATCTCTTTTGCCTGGCATTCATATAGAACATTACATTTCTATTATTCAAATCAGTTAATTGGTTATTAGGCTGCATAGATCCGGTCAGCCGGAACCGGGAACACTTCCCATAAATCCTGATGTACTCGTTACATCATAAGAGGCATCTACGCTAATGTTAATCTTTCTGTTTTTTACCGAGATTTACCGCAGTCCGCCGGATCCGGGCCGTATCCAGATCAGATGGAGGACCTGCGCCTGCACACGTCCACGACGCATCCCTGAAGTGCCAGCCTCATCAGTCCTGTGAAGGCCTCATCGACACGACAGCCATCGGCACTGATCCTCAACAAACCCGTCTCCATACCGGCGGGATGACTCCGACTTCCAACCAGATGATCTGGATAAATATTCTGAATGTTCTGATCCAATCTGACTTCTGACCTGTAATGCTGCCTGGATCATAATCATACACTGTTCACTCGTTGGCCAGAGGAGAACTGAGCGACTGAGTCTGGGTTCTCCCAAGGTTTATTTCTCCATTCTGTCACTGATGGAGTTTGGTTTCCTTGCCACTGTTGCCTTGGCTTTTGGCTTGCTTAGTTGGGGACATTTAATATTCAACAATATTATTAATCTGCCTTACTTAAGGTGGACGATGACACGATTTTCTTCTAGAAACAAACTTTGTTGTATATTTTCATGTTATCACTGTAAAGCTGCTTTGATACAATCTGTATTGTAAAAACCGCTGTATAAATAAAGGTGACTTGACTTGACTAATACCTTTTGTTACCATGATTATACCCTGGTACCACCACTGTATTTTTTTTTTTTTTGTAAGGTAAGCTTTGGCTGTGCCCGTCTCTCAGCGTCCTGACTGTAGTCTGAGAGAGAGAGATCGGCTTTAGTGTGCTTTATTTCTTGCAGTGGCCCTAATCGAGCGGCTCCCATTTCCAGACACACAAACACTGAGCACTGCATATATTTATGTACATTTCCTCTTTAAATTCTCATTACTGTCATCTGAAAGGCTTTATTTTCTTTAAGTGAATTCTGAACTCTTATTCTCCATGTGTGTGTGTGAGTGTTGAGAGTGTCACGCTGACTGAATGTGTGCCTGCTGTGTTTGCTGTGCATCAGCAGGATCACACTGTGATCTTCTGTCTTTATGTCAGTCTTCCCCCACTTTTATGACACTCCACATCAGCGTCAGCCTCAGGCGGCCAACAGCTCCACTCACGCCCTGAACGCAGAGACCCTACACAACAACACTACACTCACTGCACCAGCACAAACACACACACGCTCAGATGACAGCAGGTGATCATGTCATTCATGCTGGTTAAATACAGATACAAACCTGCATAAAAACACCAAGAAGATACAGTGCTTTACCTATTTAGCTGTATTACGGTGCAGTTATATTAACATGTCCACACTGAACTGAATAGAGCTGAATAACAACTACTGGGTAACACTTAATTTTGATGGTCCACTTTAGACATTCTACTGACTTTAAAGCTGCCGTCGGCAACATTTTTTGATCATATTGAGTGAAATCGACACTATAATCCGACAGAACAACATAAGGTGGTTTTAGAAAAACCCGAGCTTCTAACTCCACCTGGAACGTGTTATTTGTTTTGCAAAAATCCACCGCTCCCGGATCATCAGGTCCAATCAGCGCTGGGGGGTGTGAGATCTGACTGTCAATCACAGGTCGTGCACACGCCACAGATCCCCCCACCCTCGCGCACGTTACAATATCACATGCACACGACACGCCTGAAGTTAGCCTGAAGATTGCACGAAGCGTGATGGCGGAGAGAAAATCTACTAACAAGCGTCCAATTCCAAGTCAAATTCTCTAAATTTGCAACTATACATGTCAACTAACTCAATTTGCAACTATACATGTTCACTAACTCTAAATTTGCAACTATACATGTCAACTTACTCTCAATAATTTGCAGCTATACATGTTCACTAACTCTCAATAATTTGCAACTATACATGTTCACTAACTCTCAATAATTTGCAGCTATACATGTTCACTAACTCTCAATAATTTGCAACTATACATGTTCACTAACTCTCAATAATTTGCAACTATACATGTGAACTAACTCAATAATTTGCAACTATACATGTTCACTAACTCTCAATAATTTGCAACTATACATGTCAAATAACTCTCAATAATTTGCAACTATACATATCAGCTAACTCTCAATATTTAGCAACTATACATGTCAACTAACTCTCAATAATTTGCAACTATACATGTTCACTAACTCTCAATGATTTGCAACTATACATATCAACTAACTCTCAATATTTAGCAACTATACATGTTCACTAACTCTCAATAATTTGCAACTATACATGTTCACCAACTCTCAATAATTTGCAGCTATACATGTCAACTAACTCTCAAAAATGTGCAACTACATGCTAACTAATTCTTTAAAAATTGCAACTACATGTCAACTAACTCTCATTAGAAGTTACTTATAGTCAGTAGACTCTTTAAAAAGGGCCATCAAAATAAAGTGTTATTCTTTCAACACACTGTTCTCTTCTGTAGAGCTGCTTATTGCTGAATTAGAAATTTGAAGTTACCATCACTGATTCTGTTTATTGCTGTGAAGCTGCTTTGAAATCTAAAAGAAATCTGAAATCTTTTGAAATCTTGAATCGTTATTATATAAAGTGCTGTAGAAATAAAGGTGACTTGGCATTAGTGATATTTCAGTGAAATCTTGTCAGGCAATAAAGGTTGTCCATGGTCAATAGCGTACTGATGCGTAAAGCAAGGCTGAATTCCAACAAACAATGGTAAGTGCGACCATACCAAATAAAGTATTACCAGCCGGGCAAATGGGTGACAGTGAGGGATCGCTCTAGTCGCGGATCAAAAAACCACTCTCCGTTCCGATTACCATAACAAATCGATTTGCCCTGCTCAGTGAAACACCCACTGAGAATGATTGTGCCCTAGTTATTGGCGATTCTATTACACGGAACGTGAAAATAGAGACACCAGCCACCATAGTCACATGTTTGCCGGGAGCCAGAGCGCCTGACATCAAAGCAAATTTAAAAGTGCTGGCTAATGCTAATCGTTTATTCTCTAAGATCATTATTCATGTCGGCGCTAATGATGTTCGACTCCGCCAGTCGGAGATCACCAAAATTAATATTAAAGAGGTGTGTGAACTTGCAAGTATGATGTCAGGCACTGTAATTTGCTCTGGCCCCCTTCCTGTTTGCAGGAGTGATGAGATACTTAGTAGATTGTGTTCTCTTAACGGTTGGCTGTCTAAGTGGTGTCCGCAAAATAATATAGAATTTATAGACAATTGGAAAAGTTTTTGGGGCAAACCTGACCTGTTGAAAAGAGATGGTATTCATCCCTCCTGGGATGGTGCTGCTCTTCTCTCTAGTAATATGGCTCATAGTCTTAGAGCTCAAACATGACAATCTGGGGCTCAGGTCAGGAAGCAGACAGACTGGCTTAACCGACTGTCTGCTAGCGGCCTTGCGTCACCAAGGTCAGATAAATCCCATCACATAGAGCCTCTTTCACCTAGCTATCATCATATAGAGCAGTGGTTCCCAAACCTGTCCTGCCGGCACCCCAACACTGCACATTTTCTTTGTCTCCCTAATCAAACACACCTGATTCAACTCATCAGCTCATTATCACATGGGTTAATGAGCTGATGAGTTGAATCAGGTGTGTTTGATTAGGGAGACAAAGAAAATGTGCAGTGTTGGGGTGCCGGCAGGACAGGTTTGGGAACCACTGATATAGAGACTGTGTCTGTTCCCCGAATTAGGAAATCCAAAAAACATTTTAATGATCAGCAATATTTTAAAATTGATGCGATGTTTAATAGGCAGCCAGTGCAGTTTTGACAGAACCGGGCTAATATGGTCATACTTCCTGGTTCTGGTAAGAACTCGAGCTGCTGCGTTTTGGACCAGCTGTAGTTTGTTTATTAAGCGTGCAGGGCAACCACCTAGTAGAGCATTACAATAATCTAGCCTTGAGGTCATGAACGCATGAACTAATTGTTCCACATTTGTCAATGAGAGCATATGGCGTAATAATTTAGATATATTTTTAAGATGGAAAAATGCGGTTTTACAGATACTAGACACGTGACTTTCAAATGAAAGATTGGTATCAAAGAGCACACCCAGGTTCCTAACCGACGACGAAAACTCGACAGAGCAGCCATCGAGTGTTAGACAGTATTCTAGATTATTACGTGAGGAAGTTTTTTTGTCCAATAATTACACAGCAAAATCCCCAGAGTTAAATTAACTCTGCTCAGAGAACATTTGGTCCCTCTCTACAGAGAGTTAAAATAACTCTGAATCAGAGTTAAAGTTAATGAGATACTTAAGTGATTAATTAAGTGATGATTGGGCATTAATGATGAACACCTGCTGTCAACAAGCAGAATCACTGAATGAAAGAGATTCAATAAGAACAGAGAAAAAGAGAAACACAAGAACTACAACTGACTTCTAGCCACAGCCTAGGATGAAATCAACTGAAGATAAAATACATTAAATGTCTGAAGATCTCAGCAGAGGAGGATTAAACAACTCCACAAACAGCATTACCAGCTTCACTTATTACTAACCAGACTGACTTTATTTGTGTAATACATCTACAGAAGTTCTTATTGAGAATTAACAGAGGTTTAGATGTTGATGATTTACTGAGAATGTTTGGTCACCATTGTGGTGACCAGTGTTTCATTTAGTTGGGCAGTTTGACACTTTTTTTTTTCTTGAGTTTGTGGATTTTGTAACAGGTTTTACCATAACATGTAATTTGTTGCAAAGAAAGCCAGAAGCAAAAATGGTCAGGAGATATGGTTTTCAACAACAAAAAATAGAATAATGCACCTATTTCATCACTGTCCCAAAGTGGTTTCTCATCAGTGGTTATTTGATGTTAATTCATTCGATTCACATGACGTCACTGTAGCTTTGCGCCGCCATCTTTGCGACCACGGCGGTCTCAGTAACAGCCGAAAGAGGGAAACCTGAACTGGTATTTTATTCTATACCAAAAGAAGAGAGAAGAGAGAATAATTTATTTAAAAGACTTGAAGTCTCATGTTGGTTTGTGGTTATTTATACACAGCAAAAAGTCCAGTGTTAAATTAACTCTCCTGGGAGTTTATATGGCTCCAGAGTCAGTGTTAAAATATGAGTGTTAAATTAACACTCAAGAGTGTTAAAGGTAATGAGCTAATTAAGTGATTCATTGAGTGATAATTGACCATTATTGAAGACACCTGATGTTAACAAGCAGGATCACCAAAGGAGAAAATCTATTTTTTAAGACACCGTTATGGTGATCAGTGTTTGTTTTAGTTGGGCTCTTGACCCATAAAGCATTAACTTTAGATTTTGTTTGGCTGTTGTATCTGAGTTATAACTCTCAGATGAACAAAGAGAAACGTTGATCAGGTGGTGTTGGTTATGATTTGATAATCATAATTTGACCTGAATATCAACTCTCATTTAGAGAGTCAGATTTACCTTGTTGATTACAGCAGCCTGTGATTCTACAGCAAATTCTTTTTATCATTATCAATATAATCCAAAATATTTCTTAAAAATTGTTCTGATAAAAATACTTAGAAATTTACTTAATTTAGACACACTGACATCAATAATCAGCCTGTGAATCTCAACAATGGTGACAATAATAAAGCATGTTGCAGTGCATTCTGGGTGTCACCAATCAAAACTCATTCATGGCTCCCATCATGCATTGCGGTATGAATAAATTATGAGCTGAATTGTCTTACTAATTTCCTTTTCCTAATTGAATATTCTGTTTGTCACCATAGTTGAGATTCATACACTGATTCTTGATGTCTGTGTGTGCCTAAAAGAGATTTTGTTCTTTCAGAACAACTTTTAAGAAATCCTTTAGATTATTAAAAAAATTCTGGATCTTATGCTGTAGAATCACAGTGATGCTGTAATCAACAATATAAATCTAAGTCAGCGATTAGACTCCAAATGAGTTTTGTGATTCAGGTCAAGTGATGATTATGTCAAAACATAACCAACAAAACCTGATCAACTTTTCTCTTTGTTCATCTGGCAGTTATAACTCAGATACAACAGTGAAAAATAATCTAATGTTAACAGTTTAAGGGTCAAGAGCCCAACTAAAGCAAACACTGATCTCCATAACGGTGTCTTAAAAAATGAGATTTTCTCCTTCAGTGATTCTGCTTGCTAACATCAGGTGTCTTCAATATTGCTCAATCATCACTCAATTAATCACTTAATGAGCTCATTAACTTTAACACTCTTGAGTGTTAATTTAACACTCATATTTTAACACTGACTCTGGAGCCATATAAACTCCCAGGAGAGTTCATTTAACACTGGACTTTTTGCTGTGTACATCATAAGAAGAATGGCATCTATGCTACTTTTAGTGTCTTTGTTTATCAGTTTATAGTGTCAGACGCATGTCGGTAAATTAGGAAATGAACTTGCGCTCCCCGGGCGGTTCAGCGAAAAGAGGAGGCATGTTCCAGCGCAAACGTTCCCTGGTGCTATTTTGCAGGTTTAGAAAACAATTCCACCACTGACCAGGAAAAACCTAGTCAAAAGTCAGTGGCGCGTTGCGCATGTTATTCATATGCTATTTTAAGGGCGCATGCTTGGCCATAATGTAGCGTGTGCACAACGCCCATACACTTTGATTCTCTCATCTACACAGAAGCAACAGTTTTCATTTTTGCAAATTATACATTATTACAAGGAAAAATATTAGGTCTTGATAAGCCTAGGGCTTCTACCTATCCCTTTTCGAACAGTGTGATTATTATGCTAAAAAAATTTTTTTTGTTTTGTTTTTCTTGTTTTTGTTTAATTTTATTGATGGATATTTCAGTGTTGCTGTCTTTGGTTTAATTTATTTTTTAATTGTTCGAAATAAAGATTTCATTCATTCATTCATTCATTCATATTAACACACGAGGGAAATCATTGTTGTGTCCATGAAATATCCATAATTTTATTGATGGATATTTCAGTGTTGCTGTCTTTGGTTTAATTTATTTTTTAATTGTTCGAAATAAAGATTTCATTCATTCATTCATTCATTCATATTAACACACGAGGGAAATCATTGTTGTGTCCATGAAGATATGAAAAAATAGGCATAAATCTAGCTTACACATTTACCCAAATTATCATACGCCTGTTTAACCGAAGCTAATTTGGGTGTGTTTCTCCATCCCCAATGTCACTTCTCTGTGTTTTACGGCCCTGACGAGAACGTCGGTCTCCTCGGATGTGAACCGCTCCTGGCGAGCGGCCTGGCAAATCCGCCGTTATAATAGCAATCCGCCATGGAACAAGCGCGCCTGCTCTTAAAGGGAATGTGAGATGACGCTCTGATTGGTTTATTTCACGTTACGCCCAAACCAAACCTATGAGTAATGAAGCGACTTCAGACCACCACATTTTAGATTTGCGTCGGGCGCAAGAGTCATTTATCCCGCCGGTATAATAATAGCGAGACCCGCCCACAAAGTTACTTGTGTTTCGCACTTGATACTTGTGTTTCAGATCGTTAAAATAGGGCCCCTAGTGTTGTTTGGCAGAATTTTACTGGCAATATCTCATTTAAATAGGAATCTGCATTATTGGGAGTTTCACATGAGGGCAAAAACTGGGCAAAAACATTTAAATTATACGTTTCCTTACAAATAACACTGCACAAATTCATTCAAAACCATCCTTTTCCTTATGAGATCGCTTTGGAGATTTCACTCGAGTTCAAAATGGCCTCGAAAACTTTAAGAAAAAGCGTATTCATTGGTCTGAAATTGATTTCTGTGCACTGTTGACAATAGTCCCATTTACTCAAAATTTCGCTGATATGTTGCTAATGTGATCACACCTTAATTATACTAAATTACTTAACAACCAGACAGAATTGTGTAATTGCGAGCAGCTCCATAAAGTACACGTAGTTAATTAGCATTACTCTGTAATTATTAATCTAAATACATGAGATCATGAACACTATAATATAAAAGTGTATCTACCTTTTATTTACTGCGGTTATCACTGTATTTCTACAGTGCAGAAAAGTAGGGCCTAACTAAGCAATTATGTAATATTCTTCATCTGGACTGAATGTAATCTAGAACAGCACAGGGCTCTATATAGATCTGACGTTCCTCTGAGAGTCTGTCAACGGCAGATAAAACACCTGGAGTCCAAATCTCTACAACTTGTTCTGCGTAGAACATCTTTACATGTTTTTTTATTAAATAAAATTGATAGCCTGCAGATTGTGGTATTTTTCTGATTGTTGTTGTTTGAGGAAATTGATCCCTACACTAATGGATCTGTCTATGTTTTTTTTTGTTTTTTTGTTCGAGAAAGCGTAATTTATGTAGTGCCACAGTGTAACTTGAATTTCATGTAGTGGTGGAGAACAGTTTTACTCACAGCCAATCATCATCATGGCCACGGCGAAGATCTTCTCTCCATCTGTGGTGGGCGCGATGTTTCCGAAGCCAATACTGGTCAGGCTGGTCATGGTGAAATACAATGATGTGATGTAGACCGAGTCTTTGCTGGGACCCCCTTCCCACTTCCCCATGCCACTGGCGTTAAAGCGATATGGTGATCCAACGGATTCTCCCAGGAGGTACAGCCAGCTGTCCCGGCGGACCATGTTGGATTCTTCATCTATGACCTCGTAGTCCCCAATGCTGTACCAGATGCAGGCCAGCCAGTGGGCGGCCAGGCCGAACACACACACCAGCAACACCAGCACCGCTGCACCGTACTCAATGTAGTGGTCCAGCTTACGGGCCACTCGCCCGAGGCGCAGCAAACGCACCACCTTCAGAGAACTGAACAGGCTGCTGATGCCCTGCAAGAAACAAGACACGTGATTAGTCGAGTTAGATGAGTTTGTGGTCATTTAGAAGATGTTTTTACCCATGGTGACTTACAATACAGTTCGATTACTAAAGGTCCAGTCCTAAAGTGAACCACGGATCGGGACCCAATGAATGTTTCTAAATTCACGAGTTCACACTTACAAATAAGTCAGATAGAATAAATGCGTATTTGGCGTGCTGTCCGAGGAGAGGGCTCCGGGCTCGGTATTCGGCCCGAACCCAGAGTACTCCCCCCGTATTCCTGGCTGTGAAAGAACAAGCCAAGAGTGAGGAGTCGGGGTGGTGGAGGGATGCTGAAAACTGTCAAGGAAGTTAGATGAGTTGACAGAGTGAATATATATGCTTCCTCTCATGCTGATAGGGTAGACATGGTAATTGTTTGATGAGTTGATTGATTACTTGATTATTTGAACGTGCTCCTCCCGAACTTTGTTAATAAAACATCATATCTAAATAATTTTAAAATCCAAATGGAATATTAACCAAACTGAAAGCCTGTTCAAAAACGAAATGTTTGGTGCGGAAATGGATGCGTCTGTTCAGATCGACATGAACACTTTTATATGTCGCCAATCACACTTTATTTTAAGGTGTCATTGTTAAAGTGTAATTATATATTTAAGTACTGAGGAATAATAAATAACAACATGTACTTACTCTAGGGTTGGGTAGGATTAGGATTTGGTTGAGGGTTAATTGCATGTAATTATGCATAATTTACTCTTATTACTATGGTAAGTACATGTAACATATGCAACAAGGACACTAAAATAAAGTGTTACCCTTTTTTATTCATTATGGAGAGGTGTTCTACTCTCTTTTGCATTGAACCTCAAAGAAAGCCAACCAATAAGATTTGCACTCTTGGTCACATGCTCAATGCTGTTATCTTGATGGAGCTCATGAAGAGACTATTTAGCTAAGCGACAGTGAATAGCAGAGGAAGAACCCGGAAGCGGCTCGCTGATCTCTGTACTCTTGTATTTGGCGGTGACTGGTGAACTCAATAGCGATAACAAATTCGGCTGTTTGAAAACCTGTTTGACTTCCTGTCTTCTCTGTGACAAGTGGGTTTCAGAAATGGAAAATTGCGCACCACTTTCCTTGTGTACCGCCATATTTTTACTTTCCCATAAGCGCCACCTACTGTCAGAGAGTCAATCTGCATTTTCATTCAGCCTGCACTGAAAAAAATTATTCGTTGAATTTAATAAAAAAAAATTATGGTAAGTGGTTGCACACAATTGATTTTAGCTACATTTAAACAA
The DNA here is from genome assembly GCF_964197995.2 of Scardinius erythrophthalmus. Classification (NCBI taxonomy): domain Eukaryota; kingdom Metazoa; phylum Chordata; class Actinopteri; order Cypriniformes; family Leuciscidae; genus Scardinius; species Scardinius erythrophthalmus. The sequence continues at coordinate 36,959,386 of NC_138234.1, forward strand.
AGGCATTAAGTTGAACCTAATCAATTTTAGTTCAACGTAATGCATTTGTTTAAATGTAGCTAAAATCAATTGTGTGCAACCACTTACCATAATTTTTTTTATTAAATTCAACGAATCATTTTCATTCAGCCTGTCTACTGTTTTCACTGTGAAATCGAAATTTGTTTCTGTGCTATTTACAGCTTAAATGTTAGTATTGTGACTACTCTAAACCAACCAGTTGAAAAATCCCCGTTACCCTGCAGACGCAGCTTAACCCTGGCTCGGATTCAACTGTATTCTGCCCGCAGCACCAGCAGAGAAAGCAAGGATGACTGGTGTTGACGTGCCCAGCACAGGCGTCCTCTGCTGCTGTGGGAACGAGGACTGTGTGTGTGTGTGTGTGCTATAATCTCCGTCTCGGATGCAGGCTCTGCTACAGCGGCCTGACAGCTCCGCAAAGCCCCAGAATAATACAGCTTTTAGTGTGCACTTCCTACCGAGGGATTAAATGAATGAGTCTGTGCCAAAACCCAAACTGAGGACGGCACCTGACAGGTTATGAAAGTCAACATGAAACTGAAAGTGGCCCAATTTACTTTCTTAATACCAGTTCCTGATGTATCCATGCACATTATTTTAAAGAAAAATGATGTTGTTTTCATAATCTATCATCAAAAAGTAATTGCTCATTTGCTCCAACACGTGCCCTGTCTGCCAATGGCCAAAAAAGTAGTCCCACCCCAAGCTCACACCATTGGATTAGACCAGTGGTTCCCAAACTGGTGTACTTGGGGTATGCAAACAAAATGCTGTGTTTTGCCCGTCATTCAATTATACCCCACCATAAAATAACATTAAAACCGAGCATGTGTTTATATCAGGTAAAATGCCGCATCTTGTGTAAAAACAGGAAAATGGTAGTGCTGTAAAAGGTCAAATACATGACATACAATCAAATTACATCATCTTTTGCTGACAAAACTGACTGCATCCACACAAGCAGTGTGCATATGATAGGTTGTGTGCGGAGTATATGCTGCCTTAGCAAATCGCTCTACATTACTGCTGTTCTCCACAATGGACCTTTGTAAAAGAAGGGATTTAGCATTTAGCATGAAGAACAAATATCGAGATCGGTTTAAGACTCAAACTATCTTCTATACAAAAACATATGCTGTGTGAGTTCTTGTTTTTAATGTTGATAATCTATTACACGAGCAAGAATGCATTTTTTCCTGAATATCCACATGATTGCAAATGTGACACATATTGTCTCTTAAAGGAACACTCAACTTTTTTTGGAAACAGACTCATTTTCCAACTCCCCTAGAGTTAAACGGTTGAGTTTTACCGTTTTCGGATCCATTCAGCCGATCTGCGGGTCTGGCGGTAGCACTTTTAGCATAGCTTAGCATAGATCATTGAATCTGATTAGACCGTTAGCATCTCTCTCAAAAAAAACTGACCAAAGAGTTTCGATATTTTTAGGATACATTTCTTAAAGTTAGGAACTTGCAGCAGGCGCAATGATATTACGTTGGAAGTAATACCTAGTTGGGGACTATTTTCAGGCGCTGCGTAATATTGTGCCTGCTGCACACATGGTACGGCAGCAATGTTCCTTGATTATTACGCAGGAATGAGAGTATAGTTCCTAGCCATATCGGCCTAGAAAATCACAACTTTTCATTTTCCGCCAGTCTTAGTACACGATGTAACTAGAGAAGATTTATTAAATAGGAAAAATATCGAAACTCTTTGTCCATTTTTTTGAGAGAGATGCTAATGGTCCTGTCCGATTCAATGATCTATGCTAAGCTATGCTAAAAGTGGTACCGCCAGACCCGGAGATCGGCTGAATGGATTCGAAAACGGTAAAACTCAACTGTTTAACTCTAGGGGAGTTGGAAAATGAGTCTGTTTCCAAAAAAAAGTGGAGTGTTCCTTTAATAGAAAAAGTGTGACTGCAGTGGAAGTGGAAGAGAAGGAGTATGCAGAAGGGTGTAGACAGGAACCACTGGATTAGACAGTGATGGTATATCTTGCCCAAAAATTATACACTGTTGCTTCAAAGCAAGATTGCGTTAAAGAAATAAAGGTTGCAGGAATAGTTGCAATAATTGCTCTTGCGCATCAAGCAAAACCTTAACCACTGAGGTTTGTTCAAGCATGCATTGTTGATCAATGTTTATACGTGAATAAAAATGTAAATAAATATGTTCATCATATAAAGTGATTGTGTCTCTCCAGAAGACTTGGAGTAAACCGTTCAATTCACATGGATTACTATTACGACTTTTTGAAGCTTGAACAATTTTGGTTGCATAGATTTCAATGGATGGACAAAAGTTATGGGAAGTATTAAAGATATCTTCATGTGTGTTCTGAAGATAAATGGAAATCTTATCCTAATGAGAAACTGACCATTTAAAGGAGAACTTTAACTGAACTTTAACTTTAACTGAACTGTGTCATTACAAGTGCACAGAAAATATGAGTGATTCCTTCAGAGTGAACACGAGTGAATCTGACTGCAGTAGATGTGAAAGATATGCATAAAAATTATGTTATTTAAGCCAGCGCAAATACCTGTTTACATCCTGTTTTCGGTTGAAGTCCAAAGTAATCGATTGCCGAGTTCACGCGCGTGATCATAGGTCACTAAACCTATGCACGTGAACTCGGCAATCGACTACTTTGGACTTCAACCGAAAACAGGATGTAAACACAGGTATTTGTTGCAAGTTGGTGAATAAGGACGCTACACATACAGTGGGTTAAGATCCGTGTATTTATATCTTGCAGAACTCACATGCACACATAGCACAAAACTGCTGACTTCCTGTTACATGTTAACATACCCAAGTTTTCCACAAGGTGGAGCTGCTGCCTAACCAGTACAACAGGATACCCTGTAACATCTCCCCTCCTGTAGTAAGATATCCAAACATTAAATGGCATTGCCCACAAACCTGAACTTCATTAAACTCTACCTGTTAACTCTGCAAAGAACACCCCAACTTATTAACAGGCTATTACCATGAACAGAACAAAACCTAAGTTACCTAACACAGCTGTTGGAACACAAATACCGATATGACAGCTATTAGCAGTGTTCTTGTTTTCCAGTGTTCGCTTTCCTTGTTCAGTTTGCCCCACTTACAGGTTCAATCTATCCCGAGGCTTAATTAGCCTGCCACTCCGGGAGTATGCCTGGCCCTGCTCCGCTCGGTGTGGCGTGCAACTGGGTTGTGATGAATGGGTTACCCCCCCATGACTGGTGCCTGTCTCTTCACTGCTGACCTCGCTCGCAGAGCCCTCCTCTGTGGCATGTGCGTCCCCGGGATGCTCAGGGGAATGTTCTAGATGCCCTGATGACAACGAGGGGACTCTCTCCGCAGGTCTAAGATCGACCCTGTTGCGACGGTATGTTGTCCCCTCCACATTAACAACATAGGACCTGGGGCCCGCCTGCTGCAGGCACACCCCTTTTCTCCACCGGCCAGTCCTGTCCCCAGGGAGTGGTTTCATCCTGATGGGCTGGCCAATGTTCAGCTCAGGTAAATCTTTGGCTGATCTGTCATAGCTCAGTTTCGCCATCTGGCGTTTCACACACAGTTTGTCCGGTATCTCATTGATGACCCGGGGCATCAGGAGCTGGTCCGCCACAGGGAGGTGCGTCCTCAGTCTCCGTGACATCAGTCGCTGTGCAGGACTGCAGTGCAGTCCTTCGGTGGGTGTGTTTCTCCAATGGAGAATAGCTTTCCATGGGTCCTCGCCAGCAAACGCGGCTCTTCTGCACAGGTTTTTTACAATCTTTACTGCCGACTCTGCTTTGCCATTGGCTTTTGGGTGTCTTGGCGATGAGGTAACATGCTCAAAGGACCACTCTTTTGCAAATGTACTGAAAGCTCCACATGCAAACTGACATCCACAGTCAGAAATGACCCGGTCTGGTATGCCATGGCGTGCAAATTGAGCCTTGCACCTCAGGACCGTAGTTTCAGCTGAGAGGTCAGGAAGCAGATCGACCTCCCAGAAGTCAGAGTAATGGTCCACCACGAGCAGGAAATCCTTTCCTGCATGGTTGAACAGGTCCATGCTCACTATCTGCCAGGGACGTGTGGGTAGTGGGTGTGACATCATGGTCTCCTTCTGTTGTTCATGTGCGTACTCATTGCACACAGAGCATTGCTGCACAAAGTCTTTGATTTCCCCCTGCATGTTGGGCCAGAATAGAGTGTCACGAGCTTGCCTGTAGCAAGCCTCTCCCCCTATGTGGCTGTAGTGGATCCGTCTCAGCATTTCCGGTCGCAAAGTTTTAGGAATGATAACACGCTGGCTTCTGAAGAGTATGCCGTCTTGCACACTAATTTCGTCTCTGATGGCCCAGTACCCTCTAATCACTATGGGCGTCTCCTCTCTGCAGTCTGGCCATCCTTCAAGCACGACAGTCTTGAGCATCTGAAGGCACTCATCCTTCTCTGTGTGTTGTCGGATTTGTGTGAGGCGTTGGCTGGTGACGTTCAGATAGTCTGTCTGCTGAATTGCTGCGGTGTCGTACTGTTCCTGCTGCAGGCTGCAGACCATTTCCCGCCTGTACTGTGTGTCTGTGCTCTGTGGTGGGGTAGCAGCTCTGCTGAGCGTGTCACTGATGTACATTTCCGGGCCTGGCTTGTACACCACTTTGAGGCAGTAGTTCTGAAGCGTAAGGAGCATGCTCTGGAGACGCTTTGGTGCACTGAGGAGGGGCTTAATGAAAATGGACACCAACGGGCGGTGATCTGTCTCTGCTGTAACATCACCTCTCCCATACAGGTAGTAGTGAAATCGCTGACAGGCAAACACAATGCTCAGGCATTCTTTTTCTATTTGAGCATAATTTTGCTCTGTTTGGGACAATGCACGGGATGCAAATGCAACTGGCTGCCCTTCCTGCAGCAAGCAGCAGCCCAGGCCTGTCTGGCTGGAGTCGCTCTGTATGGTGACCGGCCTGTTAATGTCATAATACCTCAAAACAGGTACAGCTGTAATCAGCGTCTTGATCTCCTTCATGGCCGTGTCGTGTTTTGGCAGCCAGTGCCACTGTACATCTTTATCCAACAGCCTCCTCAGTGGTTCGCAGACCTCTGATAAGCGCGGCATGAACTTGGACAGGTAGTTCACAAACCCCACAAAACGCTGCACGCCTTTAGTGTCTGTGGGGTTGGGCATGCCCAGAACTGCTCTGACCTTGTCAGGGTCAGCTTTGAGGCCCTCGGCCGAGAGGACGTGGCCGTGAAAGCGGACTTCCTTAACTCGAAATTGCAGTTTCTTCAGACTCAGCCTCAATTTCACTTCTCTGCATCTGTCCATCAGTGCGGTGAGGTTTGCATCATGGTCTCGAATGGCTTCCTCCTCTGTGTCGCCACAGCCCACAATTAAGATGTCGTCAGCTATAGGCTCAATTCCTTTCAAGCCCACCAGGAGCTCGTGCTGCTTCCTCTGATACAGCTCTGGTGCAACCGACACGCCGAAAGGGAGTTTCAGCCAGCGTTTCCTGCCCCACGGCGTCCAAAATGTAGTCATCAGGCTGCTCTCCTCATCCAGGCGGCACTGTAGAAACGCGTCCCGCGCGTCCACCAGCGTGAAGATACGTGCTTTTGGCAGTTTGTACAGCACATCATCTAAGGTGGGCATAAGGTAATGGGACCGCTTGAGAGCTCGGTTCAGGGGTCTGGGGTCAATGCAGAGCCTAAGTTTCTCTGGCTTCTTCACTATGACCAGATTACTTATCCAGTCAGTGGGTTGTGTGACTGTGACTAAGTGCCCATCCCTTTCATACTGGTCCAACTGCGCTTTAACGGCTGCTTTGAGGGCCACTGGTACGTTTCTGGGAGCGCACTGCACAGGGGCCACAGTGCTGTCCAGCTCAAAGTGAAGGTCGCCAGGCAGAGAGTCAATGGGGCCGTTGAAGACATCATGGTACGTGCTGATTAACCTCTCTTTAGTCAGCATGCTCAACTTGATGTGCTCTACACTATTCAGCTCCTCTGGAATAGTGAAGCGTATCAGACCGAGATCCTCGCATGTGGAACCCGAAAGCAGTGGCCTCTGGTCGGATTTCACGATTTCAAAGTCAAGTTTGTGTCTCTTGCCTCTAATGACGCACTGAGTACTGAACAGGCCCATTGAGTTCATCCAAGCACTGTTGTAAAGTTTCAGTCTGGTGAGACTAGGCTGAAGAGCCATCGTGGGTGATAGTCTCATTTTGTCCTTAATGCTCATCACGTTGCAGGTTGCTCCAGAGTCTAGCTGGCATCTCTGGGGCCCATTCTGCAGTGGGAGGTTGACAAACCACTTCTTACCCTGTGTGTTCACTGCTCCTATGCTCATTGCTGTGTAGATCTGGCCCAGATTGCCACCATCATCATCTTGGTCCTCTTCAGAGGGGGCGTCCATAGTGTGCAACTGGCGTGTGTTTTGGCCTCTTTTCATGCACACTTTAGCGAAGTGATTGGGGGTGCCGCACGAGCGGCATGTTTTCCCAAAAGCGGGGCACTGGTCCCGCCCACGTCTGTGTTGAGTTCCACAGTACCTGCACTCGCCTGTCCCTCTCATGCTCTGTGCAGGTTTGATGGTCTGCTCAAATGGCCTGCTGGTAGGCCGCCGTCGCTGTCCCTCTGCCACATTAAGGCTTTCCCCAGGCCTAGAGGTGTCCAGCGCCATAGTTTTCAACTTACTGTCCATAATCTCTGCAGCGCGGCAAATCTCAACCGCCATTGCCAATGTAAGGTCTTTTTCTCTAAGCAGGCGGCGTCTCGCGCCCTCATCAGTTATTCCAAGAACAAGCCTGTCTCTTATAAGCTGGTCTCTTAAAGTTCCATATTCACATGTTGCCGCTTTTTCTCTCAGTCTCGTAACAAATGCATCAATAGTCTCACCCTCCTCTTGTCTAAGATTTCCAAAGACGTACCTCTCAAAGATGACATTTTTAGTGGGTGTAAAGTAGTCTTCAAGTGCTTCCAATATGGCTTTTACATCTTTCTGCTGGTCTTGTGTGAGACCCAGGTTGTGCTTGTATAAGTGTCGGCACTCACTGCCCATTAGCCGTCTCAGTGTTGCCGCTTGCACGTCCGCATCTTTCTCACATAGTCCGGTCGCCAGCAAGTAATCGTCAAACTCTGCTCGAAAACTTGCCCAATTGGTGCTCAGGTCACCAGACATCTTCATCGGCTCCGGTGGCGGAATGGACGACGCCATATTACAGTCACAATGTTATGTCTAATGTGAACTGGTTTGCCGCGAACTTAACTTTCCAGTAAACAAACAAAACGCGTCGCGTTAGCGATGGGCTACATAAGCTCACTTTTGGGTCCTAATCTATCTGACACCATGTTGCAAGTTGGTGAATAAGGACGCTACACATACAGTGGGTTAAGATCCGTGTATTTATATCTTGCAGAACTCACATGCACACATAGCACAAAACTGCTGACTTCCTGTTACATGTTAACATACCCAAGTTTTCCACAAGGTGGAGCTGCTGCCTAACCAGTACAACAGGATACCCTGTAACAGTATTTGCGCTGGCTTAAATAACATCATTTTTATTAATATCTTTCACATCTACTGCAGTCAGATTCACTCGTGTTCACTCAGAAGGAATCACTCACATGACCTGTGCATTTGTAATGACACATCAAGGATGTTAAGAGGCTAAAAGCAGGTTTAGTACTTGCCCCATTGAAGTCAACAGGGTGCAAATTTTAAAAATAGAATAACTCGGTGTAGGCAACACCGATTTTTGCCGTTGTTCTCTGTATTGACAGCACTCCAAATGTACAAAAAAAATGAGCTCAATGTTAAAATTGACCGGAGTTCTCCTTTAAGCAATCTCAAATTCCTGATTCCTGGAACAAAATATTCATCCACCATTTAATGCAAACTTGTATTCTGGTATGGATCTATATGTGAAATGCCCTTTAAGTTTCTAATCAGACAATATAGAAACAAGTCCAGCCTTTTCTTCTAATTGAGAGATGACTAAAATGGTTTGCAAAGCACATTTCATGATGACTTTAAGATCTGTATTAAAGCTGCTAGTTTGATATTTAATAAATCCAGTCCATCACTCGCTGTGCCTCCTACAAAGCTGGACTTATTTATAGACTAGACTTTTCCACTATTAATAAAGTAAATAAAAAAATCATGCATTGTAAAGCAGTTTAAAATGTTTGGGGCACTTAGACATTTTACAATACACAGTTGTCAGGGCAAGGGTGTCCTGATCCAACACACTGCTATCATTAAACTGGTGTTTGTACAGAGCCACACACAGAGTGAACACAATCCACGTTAACCATTCGTGCTCCTGAAGGAATCCTGAATCCCTCACTCATAACAAGCTTGGGATTATCTCTTTCTATTCCAGTTTTCAGAGAATGTAAATGTCTGTATCCTTAGTTCAATTCGAACATGAATTATTCAATTGCGTGGCTCTTTCCCCTGCAGTCTTCATACCGGAAACACAAATGCTATTGCTGTGGGCTTCTTAGACTGAGCTGAATCACGTGAGCCGCTAATGAACATGACTTCTACATGACATTGCTTTTGAGTGGGGATGAGAAGTCTAGTAGCTGCTGATTTTGGCCCACAGACTGAATGTTCTGATGCAGATGGCCTTAGATATTGACAATGGCATTTGTCTTCTTGGCTAAAGGTTCATTTAATTGAAGAAACAGAACTGAAATCCCTTCTGACTTATAAAAGCTTCTCAATTTTTATTGCACAAATCATTGACAACAAAGTTTGACACCGTCTGCAGTGCAGGATAAGCTGAGAGTAAAGCAATGCTTGAACGAGCCGCACAACACTGGTAATGATGGCTGCTGGGATCCACTAGCCATTAATGATGATGATGGATTCTGAGGTTATGAAGTTTTGAACCACTGACTGATGGATTTTACAATTCTCGGAGGGTGCAAAGCCTGTGTCTCCTATGGCTCCTATAGTTTTCTTTCTGCGGTAAACCGCAGCGATTCAAAGATTCGATGCATGATGCTGCAATATCGCTCACAGAACATCACTGGCAGCTTCATTCACAGAGGTCCCGAGGGAAATACCTGACATGCTTAGATAAAATCAATCCTGAAAACGCAGCTTCAGTGTGGCAAAGCCATCAACACTGACTGTGGGGCTATAATGCAATTTCAGCAGAAGGATTGAGCCCACATAGCAACATTGCGTCGGCCCAGATCCGGTCCACATCTGGCACACGTGGAAAGATGATCTGGCCCACAAGCAGATGTCAGCCAAGAGCAAAGAAATACACCAGAACTGGACCTTATCTGAGCCACAAAATCTGTGTATATTAAATATGGAGTCATCTCAGCCTTAATAAGCCTGTTAACAAGCAGAATCACTGGAGGAAAGAAGAGAACAGAAAAAGAGACGAGCAGAAACACAAGAACTACAACTGACTTCAGACTAAGATGAAATCAACTGAAGAGAAAAGAAGACATTAAACCTGTGAAGATCTCAGCAGAGGAGGATTAAACAACTCCACAAACAGCATTACCAGCTTCACTATTACTAACCAGACTGACTTTATCTCTGTCAGACGTCTACACAAGTTTTTATTGAGAATTAACAGGGGTTTAACTCTAATGTGTTTCATTTGAAGTCTCCATAACAGTGATCAGTGTTTCCATTAGTTGGGCTCTTAACTCTTATGATAGCTTTGGTCTTTTAATGCCACTGTGACAGTGTGTTTGTTAAACACATTTGCAGCAGCAAAGAAAGCTAAAGTGAAATGAGATCAGGTGATGATGGTTACCCGATTATGGTTTTAAAATCATCATGAAATAGACTTATTCACTGATGTCTTTTGAATCAAACAATTGTGTTATTCCATTAATATATTCACATCACAAACCCTGTGTTACTGCAGCATGAGATCCAGCAATATTATAACAATCAGTTAGAAGATTTGAACAAACATGAGCACGAAAAGTTAATCAACGATGACACACACAGATATCAATAATCAGCACATGAATCTTAGGCTGTGTCTGAAGTCAGTTGTAGTTCTTGTGTTTCTGCTCGTCTCTTTTTCTGTTCTCTTCTTTCCTCCAGTGATTCTGCTTGTTAACAGGCTTATTAAGGCTGAAATGACTCCATATTTAATATACACAGATTTTGTGACTCAGATAAGGTCCAGTTCTGGTGTATTTCTTTGCTCTTGGCTCACATGTGGCATTGCTATGGCCTGCTTGTGGCCCAGATCTGGCACACAGGAGTGAGCCGCCCAAGGGCCGTCATTCCACACCGCATATGGGCCAGATCATCTTTCCACGTGTGCCAGATGTGGGCCGGATCTGGGCCGACACAATGTTGCTATGTGGTAGACTGACAAGGGCTCATGCTTACAGACACCACTTCAATAATCCTGTAGTTTTTGAAATAGCACTTTACACTCTCAGAAAAAATTGTATCTTTAGGGGGTAAAACAGCTTGTCACTGGGGCAGTACCTTCAAATGGACCTTATTTACCCCTATAAGGTTCACACAGTATAAAAGTATTTAATAATCTAAGGTGTTAATATGTCAAGTGAAGTCAAATTTATTTGTATGATTTATTTGTAAACAATACACATTGTTTCAAAGCAGCTTTATAGAAAGTCATACTGTAAATTTTAGGGCTTGGCGATAAGACAATATAAAGCAACGATACAAATGATTTCCCAGAGTTAACTATATTTTATTTATAGTGTTTATAGTCTAGCAAACATGTGTCATACTCAGTGTTGGGTAATTAAAATGGGTAAAAAGTAATTAATTACTAGCTACTAATCACATATTGAACAGTGTAATTGGATTACTGTACTTATTACTCTATCTAAAAAGTACTGAATTACGTATTACTGTCACGAGAGGCTGAATTTAAGCACATGTGAAAAGAGTAGAAACAAAAACAGTCTTTATTATAATCCACACAGAGGAGAATCACAGGAGATAAACTAGAACTCAACCACATACAACACATACGATAATGGACAAATGAACTAGGGAAACTCACAGAGAATGTAATCAAAAGAGAAAGAGAACAGGTGCGTGGAATTAGGAAAAATAATTAACAAACGGAAACTAACCAGGAACTCGAGCAAATAGAGTGAAAACACAACTAAAACAGAACTTACATGTTATAATTACTTATTACTTCCTGAATCTAATTTCATTTGAACAATACCAGGATAGAAATGAAACTGCTCTTTTAATTCTTTCAAATAAGCAATATTAAATTGCAAGAATTATTCTCGAACTGGCCGATGTATTTAATGGGAGAAGGTTACATTAAAAACATACATTTAAAGGAACATGCCAAATTTTGGGACTTTAGCTTATTCACCGTATCCCCCAGAGTTAGATAAGTCCACACACACCCTTCTCATCTCCGTGTGTGTCGTAACTCTGTCTGACGCACCCACCGCTAGCCTAGCTTAGCACAAAGACTGCAGGTAAATGGCTCCAGCTAGCATACTACTCCCAATAAGTGACAAAATAACGCCAACATTTTCCTATTTACATGTTGTGATCTGTATAGTCACCGCGTGTACAAATAACAAGGTCACATGAGCCACAGCCATCTTCTAACCGTATACACACTGGGAACTATATTCTCAGAAGGCGAAGCACTGCTACTTCTGCGGAGTGATTTACTTGTCCATTACACAAGTTTTATGTTGAATTAATGTTTTTCAAAAAGACGCCGCAGAGTGTGACATGGCATCACATCATGACCGCTGCAGTGTCCTTAGCAATTTTGTGTGCAACAACCAAGTCTAATGTGACCGTGACTTCAAATATTGGTCGGTTTTGTAATATTAAGGGAGTAAGCAATTCTCAAAAAGTATTAATGAAAACAGGTCACAAACTCTGATGCTCATGAGCACACCTGATTTAGATAATGGTTAGTTTTGTTAGTCAAGTGTAAAATATTCTCAAAATGCATTTCAAAAACAATGTTGAGAAATATATGGTATGGCTTTAATTTCAATTTGTAAAGTCTCTGGTTTACTATTTTGTGATGTCTTTCCTTACTGTGGTTGAAAATTAATGATACCATGGTAAAGATTTTGGTCCTATTGGCCCATCTCTGAGAAGTTTAACAGGGAGCTTCTAGAAAATCAACACATAAAGAGTTGGTCCCCCAGTGAGTAAAGCCGCAGAACCTGAATTCACCAAGTACAACATGTTCCAGAATCAACACCTTTGTTGATCCTGGAACAACATATCAGATTTGAGGGACAAGTTTACAGTTTGTTAAGTTTGGGATTACAACCAGTGTTAGGTGCTTCTACATCAGGGTTATTCATCTATCATTTCCCTCTGGTTTTAGGGATAAGTTATGGGTAGGGTTAGCTTTAGGGGGAATAGGGTTAGGACTACATTTTCAGAGTGGAATGTTGTTCCAGGATCAACAAAATATGTTGACCAAGAAACGTGTCTATCTCAACAAGTCAAGATGTGTGAGTAAGCCAGAGGTAAGGAATCAAACATTTTGGCAGTAGCAGGAGAAAAAAAACATTGGGATATCCCAGGCTACACTGGTGGAGCCAGTTCTCCTCTAGCTAAACAATTTAAACAATATCAACTTGAACAACAAGGGCAATATGTACTTTTTTTTGGGTAGTTAAAGTACAAAGTTGTCCCTATGAGGGCACTGCCCCAGTAACAACCTGTTTCATCCCTAAATGTAAAAAACATCGGACAGTGTACAACCGGTGAAGAGAAAGAAAACTCACCTCGTCAACATTCTCAAAGGCATTAATGACGTCGTAAGGAAGACAGGAGAGGAGGTCGATGACGAACCAGGTCTTCACGTAGTTCATGCGGATGAGCTTTGGGTCTGAGATCACCTCCCCAGCGGGTCCAACAAAGGTGGTGTGGAAGTTGAGCACGATGTCCACCAGGAATATCACATCCACAATGCTGTCGACCACCAGCCACGTGACGTTGTTTTGCTTGGTCTTGAAGGACACGTTGTAGGGGACCATAATGGCCGTGTAGAAGGTGAGGATGAGAATCACCCAGTCCCAGGTAGTCTTGAAGGTGCAGTAGTGCAGGATGATGTGAGGAGGGGTTTTCGGAGCCTCTTGCTTGTACTGTGGGAGGATGTCCGAGCCAAGCTGCAGTACCTGATAGGGAAAGGACAGAGTGAAACTAGTTATGAACTTTATGGAAGACAGCAAGATAACATTTCCTCAGTCCACAAACGGCATCCTGATGTATTTGAGAATAAACTCCAACCGAGAGAATGACAGAAACTATGAGTGAGAGAGACATGACTGTTTCCGCACATTTGTGGAAGAGACAGCATGAATCTGTCTGGGAATGGAGATTTGCACACACTTGCACACTTGCACTTTCTATACAAAGGAACAAGCTAAGCAGACAAGGAGACAGAAGAAGCTCATCACCCTTTCAAGTCTGCGACAGTAAAGCCCCAGATCAGAGCCAACTCAGTGTGTGTCAATCAGTTCCCTAGTTCAGTAGTCAGGGCACTGATCAGGGAGTCGGCCATTTTAAGTTGCACTGAAACATTCGCTCCCTAAAAAGTCCCTCAATGCACCGTGAAAATCAGGAAGCATCAATGCTCACTATGTTCCCTTAACGAAAGTGCTGAGGCACGAAACATGCTTTTTTGATGTTTTTTAAAATACAAACCATTAATTATATTTCAGAATAAACATACACAAATCATTAGAAAGGTAATTAACATAATCTAACTAACATTTATCATTTATTTACTGCTGAAATGTTGCAAAGTGTGCAAAGTATTTATTATAACGCACTTTGACAAATAATGTCAGAAAGATCAGCTCTGCTGTTGTTCATAAATACCAGAAGTGATGTTGTACAATGAGGATGTTGTCATGTCACCATCGATGTCTCAATGTGTAGTGTGCAAGGGTCCTTACTGTCCTTACCAGTGCCTGAATATGTGCAAACAATATACCGAGTCATGACTGAGGACGCTAGGGAGCAGATTGAGATGCACCTTGTGCCTCTTGTGACTTGGATTAGTCATAGACTCTACAATACCTTTAAAGGGGACCTTTAAATATATTTAAATATATATTTAATATACGTCTCAGGTGTCTCCAGAATGTGTTTGTGACATTTCAGCTTAAAATACCCCACAGATAATTTATTATACCATGTTGTAAATGCCCATTTTTGAGTGGAAGCAAAAACATAATGTTTCCGTGCATGTATCTTTAAATACAAATGAGCTGCTGCTCCCCGTCCCCTTTCCAGTATAGTGCCAGAGACGGTCTTTTTATTGGGAGATACGAGGGTCCGTGGCTCTACCACTGTAACGGCTATCTTGGACAACATGTGTCTTGATAACCAATCACATTAAAGCCTTGACGTCACTGAATTTAATTCAGAGTTGTGCGACAGTCAATCACTGTTTGTGGAACAATACAGTGTAAAAAATATATTCATGATTTGTTATCACAACTTTTTTTCTTTTGTCAAATCAACTTAGATAATTAACGTGGTTCAGATAACATAATATTTTGTGTTTCTGTTGAATAAACCAATCTCTTCCATTGTATTAACTCAAATGTATGAACTCAAAATGTTAATGCAACCAGGTAACTTACTTTAAGTTAAACCAACAATCATGTTTACAATGAATGAGAGGTGCCGTAAACTGAATCATACCTGTCAAGCAATTGTCCTTGACTTCTCTTATGAAACAGCATTTGTCTTGTGTAAACTCTAAAAATAGATCAATCCAAAACTAATGTTTAAGACCAAACATGTTGAAGATTAGCCAATGGGCTTTCGATTCATTAAATGATAAGCTATTTCCTCACAAAAGCGGTTTATTCGGAGTAGTGAAGCTAATGACATCCATTAAAAAAAAGAAATTCCCTGCGTACCACAGTAATAGTGCTTAGTTGAATGTGGTAGTTCACTTTTAGCTAATCAGTAACTACTACAGGTTCATAATTAATGTGAACAATGCATAATTGATTCTAAAGTGAAGGGCATGGTAACCCACTAGTAATGACTCAAGTATTACCAAATCTTTCAGAAGGAATTACAGCATGATGATATTTATATCATATATGATATGTATATCCACTCTAAATAGTGTAAGCTAAGTATCCATGGCTGGAGAAACATCCCGCTGCATGTGAGTGTGTGTGAGAACAGAACTTGGAGAACACAGATGATCTGCTCTATGATTTCAACACACTGAAAAGAACGTGAAACAAGAAACTGAGGGTGGAAATTCACTAATGCTGTCACCCATTCCGCTCCTTAGTTCCCTATATCTATCTGAACATTAGGACACTGACGACTCAATACAATTATGTGGTTTGAGCTGAACAAATCTGCTTAATCTGCACAGCAAATGGTTCATAAACTCAAAATATACTACAGTTTTGGCACAAACGGTTAGCGTATGCTTACAGCGAACACATAGCATTTCATACTTGATATTCAACAACAATGACAAGAGCGGCTATATATATATTTATAAATGAACTAAATGAATAACTTTTTACAACAAAAATGAACCATCACTGAACTTACTTAAGCTGGACTATGGACAATTGTTTTTTAGATCTGTTGTACAGCCGAAACAAACTCTGTTGAATTATTTTCCTGTTATCTCTTTAAAGCTGCTTTGAAACACTCTGTATTGTAAAAAGCTCTATATAAATAAAGCTGACCTGACTTATTTCTTACATACTGGCACTTTTGGTGTGCAGCCGGGTTTGACTAATTCAAGAGTTCGACTCGTTTGGGTAATGTGAACACATGTTTTCCCGAATTTACCTGAGACCGCCTAAGGCTGTGTTCAATTAAAACAAACTCTGGTGCCATTGCTGTATTAGTGCCGTTCATTTGAATAAGTGTGAACGCTGCCATCTGAACCCTGGTGTGCACCAAACAAGCGGACCGAGACGCTGTAAAGATGAGTCTCGTCTGCTTCCAAACTAACTCTGGTGCAGTTCAACTGAAATATGAACGCAACACAAACCAAAGAAATGTAAAATAAACAAAAACGGCCTAAAACGACCCTAAAAAGGACAGATTGCTCAAGTTTTGTCTGGACCGAAAGAACCAAGAGATGAGTACTTACTTTATTTAGGAACCTAATTTACCAATTTAGGCTTTTAATTATAACAGCACTGTTCTTGCACAGCATAATATTTTGAACTTTTATAATTTAATCCAAAGATTTCTTAAACATCTCTCATATACAAAAAAGATTATTAATTTTTTTTTTTATTTACTTTTTAGACACACAGACCTCAATAATCAGCCTGTGAATCTCCACAATGGTGACAATTATAAAGCATGTTGCAGTGCATTCTGGGTGCCACCAATCAAAACGCATTCATGGCTCCCATCATGCATTGCTACATGAATAAATAATGAGCTTATGATCAGAGGTGATCTGTTTGTCACCATTGCTGAGATTCATACGCGAATTCTTGATGTATGTTTGTGCCTTCATATATATATATTTTTTTTTTTAATTAACTTGAGCATATGGATTTGAAAAGGCTAAAAATATGATACTGTACAAGGACAGTGCAGCTATAATTGATCAAGTAAACCTAACTCAGAATTTGGGATCTATATGAGTTCAGAGATTCAGGTCAAATGATTGTGAAATAATGATTATGTTAAAACACAATCAACACCATCAAGTCTCCTTTTCTCGTTGTTCATCTGGCTGTTATAGCTCAGGTACAGCAGCCAAACAACACCTAAAGTCAATGATTTAAGGTCAAGAGCCCAACTAAAACAAACACTCATCACCATAATGGTGACTTAATATTACGTTTTTCTCCTTCAGTGATTCTGCTTGTTAACATCAGGTGTCTTCAATGTTGGCAATAAAAAAAAAATTGTTTAAAAAATTTTTTATACATTTTACTCATTTTAAATGGTTATTTTAAGGAATTAATTAGATTAATTATTACTCAGTTCTAATTTGTTAAATTTAATTAATAATATTGCTTGTAATCTGTTGCCACAATTTTATTGATTAGATATAGCGTACTCATTTTTACAGTGTATGAACACACCCCAAAAAGGCTGGTCTGGGGTACGGTTAATTTGCGCTCTGGTACAGTTCGCTTCTGATATGAACGCAATCGTACTAAATTGCGGAAGTGAACAGATATTGATGTTGTATTTTTTAATAAAATAAATGATATATTATTCAATGTGTTTGTGTGTGTCTCACTCACTTTCCTGACAATCGTGACTGACAAACTGCATTCACTGCATGAGACAAATATCATTTCTGCACACCTTCAGCATTTGCAGTACATTGACGGCAGATAAATGCCTTCTCCTTCTTAGCCGTTGCCAAGCATCATGGGTATGCACCGCAGCTCGATGATGCAAGCGGACCCCAGTTTGGACCAAGCGGCAACCTTCCCGTCTCTCTCTTGAATCCAACACGGAAGTGACTTAAACTGCAGTTCATCGACTGGCCAATAGAGACAGGCTTCAAAAGAGAGTCAGTCCCATAGACTCCCATGTTAAAATGCCCAACTTTACCGCAGAGAAAATATGTTTACAGCCTGGTACAAAAAAGTGGTTTTGGTCTATATAGCTAATGTTGCCCTTCATGACGACTGTGAGGGGGGTGAATTTTTTTCTAACTGAAATATAAGTTCTGCATAATTAAGGGCGTGGCCACTTGAGTGACAGGTGGATTGTCACTGCTTCACTACTAGCCGTTTGTCTACTGTTTGTTAGCATCACGTCACCTCGGCTAATCCGCCTCTTTGCACATTTTCGTTTATCCGGGAGTGACGCGCGGCCAAGATGGCGACGGCCGGCTCCGCCCACTTTGGGCTTCAAAAATGCTCTTCAGAAACCAACGGCTGACACTACGTCCATATTTTTTTACAGTCTATGGTTTGGACCCAAATAATATAATGTGAACAAAGACCAGCGGGGGAAGGGGGAGGGGGAGTAATCGAACTCTGGTTCAGACCAAGCAATTGAACCAAGTGTGAAAGCACCCTCAAAGTATACTCCATTTGATAGTACGTTTCTTTGTCAAGTATCTGCACTATTTCTCTCCAGAAGCTATGACTGATAAAAAATGTCTTTTTACATGTTTAAACTACAGTTGCAAGAATCGGTTACATTTTATTTTAAGGTGTCATTGTTACATATATTAAAGGACTGAATTATTTAGATAGTTAGGGTAGGATTTGGATTTGGTTGAGGGTTAGTTGCATGTAATTATGCATCATTTACTGTTATTTGTAACAAGGACACTGTAAAAAAAAGTGTTACCCAAGAATCTCTTGTTGTTCCATCTTTTCAGGCTTACTTACGCAGTATGCATGCTGATGATGTAATTTGCATCACGTGCACTGTATGCATACCCTATAGCGAGCCAACATGTGCTCAGGAAGTGTTCTGGAGCCGCTGCAGGAACTGAGGGGGACGTTGATGTGGAGTGTGTGACGTGAACAGCAGCCGCACATGTTGGAGAGTTATCTCAAGACAGCAGAGGGGCTTTTGGGATTGCAGCACACACTCTTGGCCAAGAGGGCTCAGGTATAAATGGATGGAGTGTTGCTTTGATGAAAGTGCTTGAACACACATGCAGACACAAACACACAAACACAACAGTGATCACCTCGGCCAGACGGGAGTGCTTGTGGACGTTCTCGCCCTTGTGGACAGTGGGCGTCAGCTGCTGTAACACACCACGACTGCTGGTCAACGCCCGCGTCAGCCGAGCAAACTTTCCCCAGCCTTCAGTCACATAACAAGGGGAAATGGTTAGAGAAAAATACATGTATAATGTAAGGAGTGTTTATCAATCAGTCTTATAAAGTGGGTAGTTTCATTCCTGCATGGTAAATATAAAACATATATATAAATTGTTCCAGCAGTGAAAACAACATCCTGATTAAATCTAAAATCAAACACAGAGAACAGCTTTCACTTTCCTGATGCAGTTTACACCAAATGAAATGTTTTGGCTGATGGGAAATGAGTCAAATTAAACCTTTAGATGAGTCGTCTTCAATAGGCTGCTTGAATGCAGTGATATCGCTGAAGGTGCAGAGGAAGAGTACAACTTTGTCCTGTTCGTTTCGGATGGGAGCAATTTTGATGAAGAACCACACTGGCATCCCTGCAATATCAGCATTTTTTTTTTTTATTCCTTGATAAATATGATAAGCTTAAACTCTTTCGAATGATTTCAAATAGGCAACTCACGGTTCTTCTTGTACATGAGTATTTCAAAGGAGTTCATCTCATAGTTCTCAAAGGTCTGGCGGACTTTCTCGCAGGTTTCTTTGTCAGTGAGTTCCCCGTACAGAAAGCTGAGAGAAGGACAGAGAGGCGTAAATAACCAAGAATCTCTAATAAAATACTGAGTGAGCCACAAACTCAAGCTGTGAGCCATGATGCCAAATCCATGATCTAACAACTTGAGGTTGAGGTGAGTCTTCATTATGTGGTCATTTAGCAAAACACATAATTTGTTGTTAAGAAAAAAGAAACCGAGCTGATCAAGTTTTCAGCCTCATAAATCTTATTTCTGACCAAAATTGATTATTTTTTTCTATGAATATTTTACCAGCAAAACTTTCTTGCAGCAGATCAGACATTCTGAAGTGTGATTTTAAAATACATTATAAGAGAAAATGCATTTTGATACACACAGACGTCAAGAATCAGCATATGAATCTCAACAATGGTGACATGCTTCATGCCGCAGTGCATGCTGGGAGCCACCATATTATTAAAATGCCAAGAGTCAAACTGCCCAACTCAATGAAATACTGATCATAATGGTGAGCAAACATTTTCAATAAAAAAAATCTACATCTGAACCTTATTCTTAATAAGAACTTCTGTTTCCAATACACAAAAAAAAATTCAATTGGCTCAACTGCAAAAGATTTGTTACAGAATAGTTGCACCTCTCCAGAAAACAAATAATGTCAAGTTGACTCAACCAAAAGTTTTTTTTGTGTGTCACAGACAACTTATTTTCAGTTCGTATAACTGTTTTTTACAAAAGTTGAGTCAACAAGAAAAAACTAGGGGAAATTAGTACTAAGGTTTTTTTTTGTTGTATGAGATTTTTTACAATATGGATTTTTGCTGAGCCAACACATCAAAATCAGTCATTTCAACTTTTTTCAAGTTGTGTTTTTTATGACTTATGCAGTTTAATTATTAAGAATAAAAACAGGTAAGCACCTGCATGTGCTGCTCTTCTGCATGACTTCAGCACGATGGTAACCAGACAGCTTGCAGAATCCATCATTGCTGTAGACAATAGGCCAATCCACAATTTGGGCATTCCCCAAAACAAAATTGGTGTCTGCCAGAAAGGAATGAAAGATTATTTTTTATATTGTGGTTGCATCAGCAATTGTATAGGGGTCTCAAGAGTCAAGACTTAATTCTGATATAAGTAAAATCACTAGCTCCCTTATGCTGCGGTCACATTAGCCAAATTTCACACGGCTAAAAAAGATCCATGGTCCATTACTAGAGTAGCAATGTTTGAAGCACAGCTCACACAGAAGTCACTCTCAAACCCAGCAGCTTTCTGTTGGTCAACATAGTGAACGCACGTGACCAACTTCAACACGCTGTGAAATCTGTGTGGGGAAATCTCTTGCCCCTGTGCGACATTCCCAAATTCACTGAACAATGGTAAATGTGACCACAGCTTTACTCTTGAAGAAATAAGCAATTCTTATTTCTGACACATATGTTTACTTTCACACATAGGAAACCCTTGTGTTTGCTGATCATCTTTATTACTCTCGGGTTAAAGGAGCTGTAAATGATTTTACCAGGTTTGGCTAGTTACCGCTGGTTACCTTTAGGTCCTGTAGATGCCATCATGACAGTTATGTCATGACAATCCTGATTGGCTGATGGCACCACAAGTATATACACAGAATAGTTGCTAGCTGAAGGCTTTGGGACTGAGCTGTGACACGGTGTAAATCCATTTAACATATTCAACACCTACTATATTATAATGACATATTTCTACAGCTTTTAAACGCAGCTGCTGTTGAATGGCCGTCATAAACCTGTAGGTACGGCATCTGATGGCAGTGGCGACTGCTGAAGAACAGAATGCCAGATATCTGATACGCTTCTTTAAAATAGCCATTTAGAGCACCTTAAACACTGACTTTAACAATGCTTCATAGATAACTCTTAATTTGATGCTCGATCTGCATCGCCAAATAGTGTGAAACGAAAGAATCCAGTGCTAGAATGTTACAGTGAGTTGTTTACCAACAGACAGCCAATCATTAATGACCTCATTAAATATTCATGAGCTTTCTACAGTCACAGTGTAGAATGTAAAGAAAGATCAAACAGGATTACTTTAAAACAGAGTAAAAAAAAAAAAAGGTGATTTTGTTTTGTCCTATAATGTGATTTCACCAGCAAGTGATTACAGAAGTAGCTCATCATTTTCAGATCTCTGTTAATACAGATTTTGCCTCTTTACTTGGGTGTTGATGCCTCCCACAAATTCCCTTGATTGCATAACAAGAGTGAAAGCACATTAGCAGTACAATATACAGAGAATGAATGAAGGGATAAGAGAAATCACTTCTACTGATCTAGATCTACAAACTACAGATGTCAACGCAAGCGACGGTGAACAGAAACAGCACCACAGTGGGATGGATGGGACTGAACACAGCAAAACATCAGCTATACCTGTCTGTCTATGAGAAAATGTCCAAACTGAAAAGTCGAAAGGAAAAAGTTACAGCAAGAAAAAGCATCTTTGTAATTGTCTTTATTCCCAAATTAAATTCTAAACCCCTACTTAAAATTGTATATGAGTTAATATTTATGCAGTGTAATACGTGGGCTAATAGTAATTCATAATTATATATAATATGCAATAGAAATACACATACACAAGCACAGCAGTCTAAAACAACAGATCATTTAATGTGTGAAATAAAATATATCAGAGTAATCATTGTGGTACAACAGCATGAGAACTGAATGGTTATACTGTATGTAGGCAGAACTAAAGCACGTGGAGTGAGCTGACTGTAATGTTGCAGAATAAATGATCTCCCCAATAGGAAATAGTGAAAGGCTTCTCTCACCGTTGGAGCGGCGGACTATGTTCTCCAGGAAAGTGTTCTGCGGGGCCACCAGTCCTCTGCGTCCCCCGGCCATCCCTGCTCCTCATGCGGTCTGAGATCAGTGTGAGGATGAGGACGGCTCCTGCCTGAAAGCAGCCTACATGATTCTGGCCAGAGTAAAGAGCCCGATTCAGGATATAAAGCACAGGCTGCTTGTGCCCCCCCTCCCCAACCAGAGTCTCCCATAGACAACATCAGTGTGAAGAGATCCAGCATGTGCTGAGTCTGACCATCAGGGATCGACGGAGACATCTGTTGGGGAGAGGGAGAACTACAGAATCAGCAAAACCTGAAAATGTCACAATTTCATACAATCATCTGAACACCTAAGGTACTGTGACCCTTTTGAGTTTGTTCTGTGCAATTTATGGGTGTCAGAGATTGTAAAACGCAGAGACCCCAGACTTGCACCGCTGCTCAGGTCCACAGACACTTGGACACTAGCACAACTGTGTGTGCTCGAATCTAAATGGTTGTTTCCCTCTGAATTCTTCAGTTAAGTAATCAAACTCCACTTAGGCTGTTAGTCCCATTTGCACTAAATGCCCTATATCTGCTGAACTCGAAGTCCAAACTCAACTAAATTTGGCATACATCGACAACGGGACATTCTGAGAATGAATGCACAATTTTGTCCAATTCTGTTCATGGGCTAAAACTAAAACCCTGTCATATTCATTGTATTTTGGGGGGGGGGGGGTCAAAATAAAAATATGTACAGCACACCAGACTAGGAGCAACGCTGGGAGCTATTCTTTTTAACTGTGCTTTACATTATTTTATTTTATTTTATTTTAGCATGCTTCATTGCAACACACCATTTTAAGCAAATATCAACTTAAATAGACTTCACATATGATTGATACATTTGTGTTAAATTTAAGGCTTATGAAAAAATACTAATAAATATTTTTAAATATGATTACACATTAAAAACACACAACTTTGTGAATGTTTATGTCCATATATGAAGGAGTAGTGTGTAATTATGGCAAAGGTTTTGTTTTTTGAATATGTAATTATGTAGAACTAAGAAAATTGCCACAAATGGCCCATCAATGTGTTAGGACTATGTGAATTACACTGATAATACCATTCCTTGGACAAAGACATTTGAAGTTTGAATTTCATTTTTTGAGTCAATGCTGCCATCTATAGAAAAATGGGCGTTTTGCTCAAAAAGAATTTCTAGAGTATACTGCCATCTAGAGCAAACACAGCATTACTGTGCGAGTGTGTGCTCCAGCCAGCCATTAAACAAAACCACACATAATACAAACACAAATCTCGAGATACATGTAATGTTTGGTATGTGCAGTTAATTTCATTTTGGTTTAATGCACTGTTCGATGTTTGTTATGCTACTTTAACTTAGCAATTCATCAGGATGACAATACATACTCTTAAAGCAACACCATGTAAGTTTTGCTCTCGGGGTCCCCCTACAGTTGGGAAACAGTATTGTCTTCTACTACTGTCGTAAAATCTGTCATGGTTACAGCAGGGGATACATGTGTATTTGTTGACAAGCCGATACCCCCAAACTCTGCAGAAGGAGTTCTCACGTCTTGGGCAGACTGTCTGCGTTGCGAGGGAAATGTCTTCATCCCAGATACAGTGGCATATATTTCAGCATGTCATATGAATATAATTTCATGGCTTTTATTTTTTCACCGAAAACTAGCATGTTAGCGTTTACTAGCTACCAGATTGATAATTCGCTCCTCTACTAGCATTACTTGATTCATGAAGATAAATGGAGGACCAGATAGCTTCCATAACATAGCCAGACAGACAACAAATTAAAAAAACTAGAGATAGTATGCAAGCAATATACTTACTAGTCCAACAGCATGACAGCCAAGTCAGCATCGGTCCCCTCCCCTCCTCCTCCTTTAGGACCAACGCTGGACCAATATTGATCCTCGTCCGGCCTTTGATTTTGTCACTCTCCCTTTTTCTCTTCCTAGTCTCCTCCGACAAAACCTTTGCCTTCTTCAGTTTTGTTGCTGCTTCAGCCATGACAACAACATACACACGCTATACCAGCCGGCAAACAAACGCTAGTTGGGCTCTCACATCTGAATTTGAGGAAATGGGGGGTCGGGGGGAAAGTGAGGTATGCCGTAAAGCAGTTGAATTTTGTAGTTCTTTTTGTGCTCGGGTTACTACCCGAACCCCGAAGTTCCGTCAGGCTATGGCAGACGTGTCATTCAACCTATTGTAAGTCGATGTACCATCACAAGGGTCTTGGAAATATATTATGAAGGTTGAAAAACTACATGGTGTTGCTTTAAGTGGACACCATACAATTCATTAATTCCATTTATTTCTTATTCAAACCAGCATAATATCTGTAATACAGTCTTGGTTCAAGTGTCTAGGTTTTAATATATTAGGATTAATGCTCTAAAAACTCCATCCATCAATTCTTCAAACCGCATGTCCTATAATGCTGGAGCCTATCCCAGCATCTCAGACCATAAACATGATGGATGGATGGATGGATGGATGGATGGATGGATGGATGGATGGATGGATGGATGGATGGATGGATGGATGGATGGATGGATGGATGGATGGATGGATGGATGGATGGATGGATGGATGGATGGATGGATGGATGTTCTATCATTGTAACCCCTTTAAAAAGTATTAGCTGTATGCAAGGTCACCCACATATGGTTTTTCACCCCTGAAAATGTACATTTTAACAATTTGGTAGTTTCAACATGGAATGGCCCCATTATCTTAACAGTGATGGACCAATCTTTTCATCTGTCTGATGATGGTCGTTAGACAGAAACGTTGCTGATAAAATTTTGATACTCCTTTGCAAGTATTGATAGTGTGCGGGAGTTCCTTGTTTTTTGTAAATAAAAATAATATTACCATGTTAATATACTTTTTGGTTAAGTTGATGGTTTTCTTTTTCTTTTTTTTTTATTGTTTCAATTCAATACATACAAATAATTGCACACCGTCATTGTCCCAACACTCTTTTGTATATTTTTATATTAGAAACTTATGAGTTTGAGTAAAACATTTTTATTATTTTTCTGGCTGGTGTGATTGTGTGTTTGTATGGCATGTTTGATATGGAAAAGAAAGCCCAGCAAAAATGTGATCAGGTGTTGATTATTTTTGATGATAATTGTAGGGACTATTTTACACCAGAGGTACCCTTTATACAGAACAGCTTATTGCGACTGCACTGGGGCGTTAGGACCCACTCAGGCCTCAGGTTGATCAGACCTGTGCCCTCTCTAACACCTCTTCCAGCAGATACCCAGTCTCCAGGAGGTCTCCCATCCAGATGAAGACCAGGCTCAACCCTGCTTAGCTTCGGTGGGAGTGCATGCGAAAGCTTCAGGTTGATCTCTGCTGGCTGGTACTATTCTCTTTGCTACTAAGAGTTAAGAGCACAACAGAGATAAAGTCAGTCTGGTCAATAAGTGAAGCTGGTAATGCTGTTTGTGGAGTTGTTTAATCCTCCTCTGCTGAGATCTTCACAGATTTAATGTCTTTTTTTATGTCATCAGTCCACGTGTGCCAGATGTGGACCGGCTCTGGGCCGACACAATGTTGCTATGTGGGTTCAATAGGGTGCCACACAAAAATCCTTGAATGTCCAGGCCTAGATAGCAACATTGTGTCGGCTCAGACCCGGCCCACATCTGGAACACGTGGACTGATGACATAAAAGAAGATATTAAATCTGTGAAGATCTCAGCAGAGGAGGATTAAACAACTCCACAAACAGCATTACCAGCTTCACTTATTACTAACCAGACTGACTTTATCTCTGTCAGACGTCTACACAAGTTTTTATTGAGAATTAACAGAGGTTTAACTCTAATGTGTTTCATTTGAAGTCACCATAACAGTGATCAGTGTTTCCATTAGTTGGGCTCTTAACTCTTATTATATCTTTCATCTTTTTTGGTTGCTGTGTCAGTGCGTTTGTTAAACACATTTGCTGCAGCAAAGAAAGCTAAAGTGAAATAAGATCAGGTGATGATGGTTACATGATGACGGTTTTGTAATCATCATGAGTTAGACTGATTCACTGATGATCTATGAATCTAACAATTATTTTGTTCTATTAATACATCCACATTACACACCCAGTGTTACTGCAGCATGAGATCCAGCAATATAATAATAATAAGTTAAAATCTTTTAACAAACATGAGCTCAAAAACTTAACCTATGCTGACACACACAGATATCATCAATCAGCACATGAATCTCAACAATTTTGACAATCAACTAAATATTCAGATAGTCAGATAAATTCAGAACATCACTGAAAAGCTACTAAATGGCATAACAAAAACAACAGCGAAAAATAAAAGCAAATATTTAGAATGAAACAAAACAATTGGACAATTCAGCTGCATAATTTATTCATGTTGCAATGCATGCTGGGAATTTTGTGCTATGCTGGTACCCAGCATGCATTGCAGCAAGGAACTTTTGATTGTCACCATTGTTGAGATTCATGCGCTGATTGTTGATCTGTGTGTGTCATCATGGATTGACTATTAGTGTTCATGTTTATTAAAATCTTTTTACTGATTTTTATACTAATGTTGGGTCTAATGATGCAGTAACACAGAGTTTGTAATGTGATTATATTAATGGTTCATTAAACTTTCAAAAGACATCAGTGAATCAGTCTACAAGTAATGATTACTAGTGATGTTACGTTCGTGAACGAATCGTTCTTTTTGAACGAATCTTTTAGGTGAACGAATCGTTCTCGTTCACGTAATCCATTGACTCATATTTCTCGTTCACTGAAATTCCTCCCTCCACCGCCGCGCGGCGCTATTGCAGCGCATGCGCAGCTCAGTGAACCGGGTAGCTCTGTGTTTTCAACCTGTCAAGAATGACTAAACCTCAAGCCAATAGCGTTCGAGTATGAGATGTGACGGAGCATGTGATTTGTTGGATGTAGTGAACGAATACGCCCTTCACTGACTGTGACCGAGTTGCTTTTGTTTTGAGTCTGAACGAGAGAGAGATCTTCTCGTGAACGAACTGGTACATGTCGTTCGTGAACGAAAAGAACCAGTTGTTTGAACGATAATGGTGGCGAACCGATAGAGATGGGTTTGTGTAGTCAGCATATTTGCATCAAAGAAGGAAATTAACACTTTACCATTGTAATGAAAACAGTTTAATAACGCAAGCATGGTTAAATATAACAAAGACAAATTAACATTGTCATTTTGTACTTGACGGTTTACTTGATTTAAATTTACACTTCTCTTTACCTGCTTTTCTTTTGTTTGTGTGTTTTAGACTTAGTTTTGTGGTATTTTGCACTTTGAAAAATTTACTTTACTAATTGTGTTCATTTTGTATGATCAAAAATGAATTAATTACGTTTTATTCATGTCATATGCACTTCTCTAAAAACTAAAACAAACCAAAAAATATGACAGTATTGGTTAGGTCTCATTTGCGTAACGTTAGCAAATAACATTTCAGTTAGGGCTGTGAAGGGGCATGTAATTGGTTGGATCTACTGAACGAATACGCCCATCACTGACCGAGATCGCTCTGTTTTGAGTCTGAACCATAGACTGTAAAAAAAGAACGAGAGCGAGATCTCGTTCGTGAACGAATTGATCAAACTGGTACTTTCGTTCGTGAATGAGAGTACTGGGTAGATCGGTCATTTAGCATGTGATTCATCTCATTCAAAGCGCAGATATAGGTGTGCGTATAATTGTTTATCATATTTAACATACATAACATAACTCAGCGTTTAATATAATCCCAGATTTATGAATGTGTATGTCTGACCAAACAATTAAAATGTTAATTATGCAAGAAAACCTTGTTTCATCTGAACCTCTTATTTAGACTTATTTTATTAATTTAGTAAATAAGGCACAAATTTTAACAAAGCCAAATCAGTTTTTTTTTAAAAGTAAATACGTTCGTTAAAACATATCATAAAATACACTCTTTTTCGCCACCTGCTGCAGTATTTATGAAGAAATTGTCACTGAACGAATCAGTGAACGAGTCTGAACGAATCATTTTGGTGAACGAACTGAAAATGAACGAGTCTCTGGAAAGAATCAAAATTTCCACCACTAATGATTACAAAACCATCATCATCACCTGATCTCATTTCACTTTAGCTTTCTTTGCTGCTGCAAATGTGTTTAACAAACACACTGTCACAACGGCCAAAGAAGACCAAAATTATAACAGGAGTTAAGAGCCCAACTAATGGAAACACTGATCACTGTTATGGTGACTTCAAATGAAACACATTAGAGTTAAACCTCTGTTAATTCTCAATAAAAACTTGTGTAGACGTCTGACAGAGATAAAGTCAGTCTGGTTAGTAATAAGTGAAGCTGGTAATGCTGTTAGTGGAGTTGTTTAATCCTCCTCTGCTGAGATCTTCACAGATTTAATGTCTTTTTTATCTTCAGTTGATTTCATCTAGGTCTTGTGTTTCTGCTTTTTCTAGTTTTTGTGGCTCAGATAAGGTCCAGTTCTGGTGTATTTCTTTGCTTTTGGCTGACATGTGGCATTGCTATGGCCTGCTTGTGGCCCAGATCTGGCAGACAGGAGTGAGCCGCCCAAGGGCCGTCATTCCACGCCGCATATGGGCCAGATCATCTTTCCACATGTGCCAGATGTGGGCCGGATCTGGGCCGACACAATGTTGCTATGTGGGAAGCCAGTTAATATAAAGATTTGTAATACAAAGTATTTTTTCAAAAATAAGTTTAAATAGTATTTTCGTGCCGTGACTGTGGGAACATGTGGTATAGCTATGCTCTCTTACTAGACCGTCTCATTCTAGTGTTTAATCGCTGAGGAGGACACTAGCCTACAAGCCTCAGAAGGACTGAACTAAAATTATAAAAAGTTATAGCAAATGCTTATATTGTTAAATATTTCTATTTTGAAAAAAATCTGTTATTTTTAACTTTTTATTCATCAATGAATCCTGAAAAAAATATTAAGCAGCACAACTATTTCCAACATTGATAAAAATCAGCACATAATGATTTCTGAAGGATCGTGTGACACTGAAGACTGCAGTAATGGCTGATGAAAATTCACCAGTTTAACTCTGTTTGTTTAATCTGATGTCACCATAATCGTGATAAGTATTTCCATTAGTTGTGCTCTTAAGTCTTAGTAGCTTAGAAAGTAGTACCAGCCAGCAGAGATCAACCTGAAGCTTTCGCATGCACTCCCACCGAAGCTAAGCAGGGTTGAGCCTGGTCTTCATCTGGATGGGAGACCTCCTGGAGACTGGGTATCTGCTGGAAGAGGTGTTAGAGAGGGCACAGGTCTGATCAACCTGAGGCCTGAGTGGGTCCTAACGCCCCAGTGCAGTCGCAATAAGCTGTTCTGTATAAAGGGTACCTCTGGTGTAAAATAGTCCCTACAGCCCCTCACATATCATCCAACACCCCAGTACAGTCGCCATAAACTGTAACCCATGGGGCAAAAATAATCCCTTACATGCCATACCATCTTAGTTATTTTCACATCACAAATTATATAATGCTTTATTTAGTTCTTACAACTTACAAGCACTATGAGAGATAACATGCTGGAAAGTCACAAGGCTGCTATAATCAGTAATGTAAAAACAACACATAATCAGAGACTGTGAATGAGATCATTGGTTCAGGCACTACATAGGGATCGTTATCATCAAAAATAATCAACACGTGGGCCCGTATTTATCAAGCCTCTGAGAATCACTCACAAGAACACTGTTAAGAATGGACTTAAGCGTAAAATAATTCTTGGCTCAAAGCTGCACTTAAAAGTTAGTTATCAAGTATCTCAGTTGTAATTTAAGTGAAGTGTAGGACTAAACCTTAAGTGTCAGTCTTAAAGATGATTCAGGACACTTTACTGTGCCACAAACAGGATTTTGGATGACGACATAGGCATGGACCAATCACTGAACAGATTTCTTATTTAAGGATATTCTCAGATAAATTCACATTGAATGGTGAAATTCCTAAGAGGAGTTTACATTCAACACACATCTGACAATAATTCATTTTCAAGAGAATATATTATGATATACACATTAGAACTGAAAAATAAACATGTTTTCCACCATGTCTTAATTACCTACTTTAAACCGGTGTGCTGTTAATTGCCATGCCTATTTAAAGCCCTGATTTTATGTTATAATCTGCCATGGATTCCAAAAGAAAGCCAAAGCTGGCGGAAGAAGACGCGCTACTGCTTGCTGAATTAGTCGAACAGTGAAAACATGTTATAAAAGGCAAGTTTAGCTCAACATTAACCAGCGCTGACAAAGATTATGCCTGCTCTGCCCAAACGATAGCGTTTGATTAACTGCTCGTCGTCAACATTTTTCCTCTCCTGAAAGATTTGCGCACGTCTCTGTCTCCTCAGTGCATCACAAGCCCCTACTGGCAACTCCTCACCACTTGAGAGACCTCTCGAGCTGTCTTAAATAACTGGGAGAGTAAGAGGGATTCTTAGCTTTAAGATATTTGATAACTTGCTTTTATATTTAAGTTTGAAAGTAGGAGGCCCTGATCACATTATCGCTGAGCTTTCTTTTCCATAACAAACATGCCATACAAACACACAGACACACCAACCAGAAAAATAATAATAATGTTAAGAAGTCAAGGATCAAGAGCCCAACTACAGAAAACACTGATCGTCATAATGGTGACTAAAAATGATGAGTCTTTCTTTCAGTGATTCTGCTTGTTAACAGCAAATGTTCATCACTAATGTTCAATCATCAATCAATTAATCAATTAATTGTCTCATTACCTTTAACACTCTTGAGTGCGGATTCAGAGCAGTTCATTTAACACTTTGCTGTGTAAAAACTTCCAGGCAAGTGTTTTGGAGCTGGGTTGGAGCTAAACTCTATGAGTCTGGCCCTCCGCCAACGCAGGATTGGCACCCCTGCATTATAAGATTTCAATGATGATCGGTTTTATCCAGTTCCATTACGAGATCTCAAAGATGGTTAATTTTGTTCTATTACGAGATTTAAAAGACGGTCGGTTTTGTTCATTCAACCATCATTGAATTCTTGTAATCCAACAAAAAACGACAACAATTGAAATCTTTTAATGGAACAGAACCGACCGCCATTGAGATCTCGTAACCAAACAAAATTGACCATCATTGAGATCTAATAACTGAATAAATCCAACCATCATTTGAAATCGTATAATGGAATAAAGCCGAACATCATTAAAATCTCGTATTGTAACAAGACTGACCGTCATTGAAATCTCGTAATGTAATAAAACCAACTGTCCTTGAGATTTTGTAACAACAAAAAAAAACAACAACTGTCATTGAGATCTCGTAACAAAACAAAACCAACCAACATTCAAATCTTGTAAACGAGCAAATCTTTGCAAACCCTTAAAGAAACAAAGCCAAACATCATTGAAATCTATTTATACATATAAAATCTATTGCCGTAATTTTAATTCACAGCTCGTAGAAACGGGCCTGGCAGCTCGTGCCAGTTCTAGACACGGTGAAAGTTTCCTGATTGTGACGGAAGGCCGAATTTACATGACACATTATAAATGAGCATATTCTGCGATAGATACAGTGCCAAAAAGAAGAGAAGAGGATAAAGGCAGAGGTAAAGTGATGTAGTGAATGAACAATTTATTGCATAGGAGTAAGATACTATAATTTCATGGCAGTTATTTTTACCTTAAACTTAATGTTAGCAGTTGTTCTGAGTTCTGAGTCCCCAGACTGTGATTTTGTAACAATCATGTCAGTTTTAAGACGCATTTTTTATTATCACTTTTTTTATTAATGTTTTACTCTACTCTTAAAATTACATTTGAACTAATTAAAAATGTCCATCATACTTAACTTTAAAACATTTGTGTTTCAGTCCGATGGTTAGTCTGACATCACTGTTTCCAAGTCCAAAAGCTTTATCAGATGCCAAAAACAAACAACAGTGCTAATATACACAGTGCTAATATATACTGAAATCTCAGATGGTTAGTTATTCAGCTATTTTGAATCATAAAATGTTTAAGTCTGGGATGCCGTTAGACTGGAGACTGTAATGTACACTGTGGCTTTTGAAAAGCTTAAATGTGTGACTTGAATCAACAGTGTTCATAAATGGTTGTTGAGTATTCTCATGAAACAAGATAGAGGAAGTAGAGGCTTCGACCCGAAACAGAGTTAAGGTGCAGTAAAATGATCTGTTGTTCTGTGAATGTTCACTGGTGAATTCAGTCATTTCACTAAGAATCCACACGATCAGCAATTTCGTTTGTGGTCAAAAATGTCACTATGGGACCAAGTTGGTGTGAGGTACTTAACGAGTTAGAAAAGTGAAAAGGTACAGCATCGTTTTCCATTTGTTTTTCTTCTTTTCTGGTGGATGGTCCAGGCACTTCAATGATTTTCAGGTCTACAGGAGGATTTTTATTCTTGTTCAAACTTGTATTTCAGCTTACCGAGATCCCTGCAAAGTACAAAATTTACTGTTAGTAATGTTATTAAAGTGATAGTTGTGAAATTTAAATAATTTCCTCAGCCTTGTGACGTTCCAAACCTGTTTGACTTTCTGTCTGTGGACCCCAAAAGCAGATCTCAGGCATAATGCAACCCCAGTCACCGATCGCTGACACTGCATGAAACACAAGCAGAAAACAATTGTGTAAATCATTCATGAAACCATTCTTATGCACACTTGTCTAGTTCAATTCAATGCAACAATTTATGTAAAAATGGTTAAGCTCCAAAAATGTCCCAGAAAAGAACCCAAATATAATCAATGAGTTCACAACTCATGTGTTATGGGTTGTGTTGCAAGTCTTCTGAAGCCTAATTGCTTTTTGGTCAGGGGATCTCTGGATAATCCGTAATTCGTTTGTAATTATAAAACGAAAATACCGTTTTTCTGTTTTTTGTTTCAAAACGAAAAACCAAATAACCGTTTTTGGTGTCAGAATCAAAAAACGAAAAACCAATTAAAAACGGCCCGTTTTTCGTTTTTTGGCGATCATTTTATCGTTATTCCTTTTTGAACAAAGAATGAAGAGAGTCTTTGAACTTCAGTCAATTCGTTTTTCGTTTATAAACCAAAAATGGAAGTCACCCCTTTATTCGTTTTTTCAAAAAAACGAAAAAACGAGATTTCAGCTTGATTTTTCGTTTTTAGTTCACAGGCAAAAAACGAATAAATGACTTCAAAATTCGTTTTCCACATGTGGCGGCCTGGCACGCCCCCTTCCGCCGATTGGTCAAGCAAGTCTGATCATGTGACGTCATCAGTTGTCGCTTAGGTCTGTTCATCAAAATAATAGTCCTCTACTATGGCTACAGATTCTTAAACTGTACAGGGCATGTCCTATTGTGTTTTTTTTTTCATATATTGAAAGTAGTGTTTCATGTTGTCACTTCACATTTAATAGCCTCTTAGAATGAAATAACTATGTAAATTCACAGTGCCTCCTTTGAGCTGCATTAGCCAGTGTGTAATGTACATCTAAATGCAGGGTCAGAAAAGCCTAAAACCTCTTACGTTGTTGATTTATATTTCTACCAACAATTCAAGATTTGCTCGCAATGTTTTTTGTACAAAAAACCTCATCATTCTGCAGGACAATTGTCTATTACAGTATACAACACAGATAGAAGGGTGTCAATAAATCTGTGGTGGATATGCAAGACGCTTTAAGAAAAGTTTATTTCCATCACACTGTAAAGTGTTTTTAGATATTACATATAGATTACATATACCAAAGATTTTACATATAAACTGGGTCAGCATACTGTTAATTACAGTTAGTACCATGGGAAGTATAGGGGTGCTGAGCGTGACCCCTGGCGTGGAGCCCATGAAGAAATATGGTTGGGGATAAAAGTTCACACAAACAAAACCAAGAAACTGTGGTGTTTTACCTATAGGCAGACATATTACGTGTGCTTGTTTTTATTTATGCTGTATTATAAAATACCCATATTATAACAAATAAATAAAATATAATTGGAAGGCTCAGTTTGTGGTTCACAAT
This sequence comes from Scardinius erythrophthalmus, assembly GCF_964197995.2. NCBI lineage: Eukaryota > Metazoa > Chordata > Actinopteri > Cypriniformes > Leuciscidae > Scardinius > Scardinius erythrophthalmus. Next base: position 36,993,641 of record NC_138234.1, read on the forward strand.
TATTTGATTAAAAACAACAAAAACAATAAAACAAAGACAATGTCACTTATATTAAACACTTTTTTATTTATGTTTTTGTTAACAGAAGTTCTCTTGCGCCTTTAATTGCCTCCGCTATCGTCCTGTCAATCATCTGTCTCATTCTTGCGGGTCGCGGCTATGATTACAGTTTCAGTAAAAATGTATTTCACCATCATCGGTACCCACCCTCAGCCGATTGGCATTACAGTATTTGCAATCACCATCCCGTGGCAAAACGGAGCGTCTAAAAGAAAAGTTCTGACTGCTGACTGGACATTGGTCAGTGAGCCTCTCCCGCTCGGCGCTGTCAAGCGCAGCTTCACTACACAGATTTAACTCCGCACAGCTAAATAAAACAGGCTGGTGGCAGACTAATAATTAATATTTCTGATGTAAATATTTCTGTGAAACGTGTAAAGTTGCACAGAAGAAAGCCCAATAGGACATGCCCTGTACAGTTTAAGAATCTGTAGCCATAGTAGAGGACTATTATTTTGATGAACAGACCTAAGCGACAACTGATGACGTCACATGATCAGACTTGCTTGACCAATCGGCGGAATGGGGCGTGCCAGGCCGCCACATGTGGAAAACGAATTTTGAAGTCATTTATTCGTTTTTTGCCTGTGAACTAAAAAACGAAAAATCAAGCCGAAATCTCGTTTTACGAACGAATTACGGATTATCCAGAGATCCCCTGACCCTTTTTCCTATTTATTTATTTTTTTTGTCGAAAAAGACTAAACTTGAAGTTATAATTCAGAGTTAAAATGTCTATAGCATTTTTTGTGAATCAAACCGTGATATTATTTTTCTGAGTAACATGAATGAGATTTGAGATCATGAGAAAAGATTTTCAGAGAGTAACTGATTAAAAAACACAAGTACACAGTCAAACAATACAATTTCACACAGAGAAAGTTCATAGTAATAAAGCGCTTGCATGTGGTGCAGGTACCTTACTGTAATTCAATGTTGCCACTGAAATGTTCAGATTATTTTAGAAATGTAATGGTTGTTCTGGGGAAACAAAAGAACAAATGCTGTTATTCACAACATAATATTTATTGACCAGTAAATGGCTTTAAAATGGTATTTGAGAGAATGAGGGCACCTTAAGTAAAGTTAGGCTAAACAAAAACAGACCAAACTATAACCTGTTTTTGTTATTCATAACAAACGCCAAGAATCAGAGAATTTTCTAAATTAGTTAGGCTATATCAGCAATTTGAAGACACAGTTGTACAAAATATGTTGAATTGAATGACTAAATCAATCTAAGACAATAAGTCAATCATTTCCATTTGTTCATTAGATCAACGTAGTTAGCATCGCGGCTAAAACCTTCATACCAGATACTGTGCAATAAACGAGTGGTAAACACTGTAAAAACGTAGTAATGTATAATAAATTTAGTTAATATATATGTGTGTTTAAATATATAGTGAGTAGACTCTGTATTTATATTTATTTGGCGAGTTTACAAACCTTGTAATGGAGAGCCGAACAAACGGCGGAAGCTTTGATGAGGAGAGCCGTTACTTTCCTGATGACGATCAGCTGAGCTCTGTTGCGCGCGAGCAGCGCGAGGATCACTGAAGCGACGACAGCAGAGGAATAGCATAGAGGAATAGCAGCAGTTTCGTGACAGAATAATACTTTTCTCCTCCTGCTTCTTCTTCTTCATATAATATTATTATTATTTAGTGTTGTTGTTTAAGGTTTAAATGACTTAATAAAATAGGCCTATACTAAATATATGTAAGCTACCCAAGTGAAAAAGACTAGGTTACTGTTAAATGTATTAAAAATGCATTAAAGTATATTTTTATTGTAGGTCTACTAAAAACACACTCAAGTACATTTTTAATACATTTAATAGTACATCTTTTTCACCTGGGTATGTATACTGAATCAAACTTGCCTATAATAATAATAATAAAAATGCATTAAAGTATATTTGTATTGTAGGTCTAATAAAAACACACTCAAGTACATTTTTAATACATTTAATAGTACGTACTTTTCACCTGGGTATGTATACTGAATCAAACTTAAGTAGCCTATAATAATAATAATAGGATAATAATAATAATAATAATAGAATAATAATCTAATTCGGGCCTCACTGAACCATTGGGTTCCTCCAGATGCTGGCTTTAACATAAGAGATCTTCCAGGAACCACTTAAATGTTAAAAGATCTTCCAATAACCCTTTTATCGCATTTAAGTTCCTCTATTTTCCCCCAAAGCACTTCGAGGTCTCATGGTAATGAAAAGGTGACTCCAGAACCTCTGAAGTAAATACAAAGTGCTTAAAGGATCCCATAAGTTCCAGCAAGAACCTCAAAGATTGTCAATGCTCCTCCAGTAACCCTACTATAGGAAAAAGAGCTTTGAGGCACCAAAATTACATTTTGAAGTTCCTTGAGTATCCAACAGGATACTTGAGGCTCCTTTAGTTTTTACATAGGCTGCCTACAGAGACGTGGTTTTTTGACGGCATGCTTATGGGGCGGGCAGCTAGCGGATCATTAGGAAAGATTAGATGAATGTGATCTTTTTTTTTTTGGCCTGAAATCACTGATACAACCTTTAAGTGATTAATTTAGTTATTGAAGACACCTGATGTTAACAAGCAGAGTCACTAAAGGAGAAAATCACAAATTGTAGGTTACCATTATGGCGATGGGTGTTTGCTTTAGTTGGGCTCTTGGCTCTTATATGTCTACTTTAAATTTTGTTTGGCTGCTGTATCTGAGTTATATCAGTCAGATGAACAAAGAAAAAAAGTGATCTGATGGTGTTGGTTAATTTATGATAATCATCATTTGAACTTGAACACTGAACTCATTAAGATCCTTATTTCTGACGTAGATTTATGGTGTTGATCACAGAATAACTTTGGTTCTGTATAAATATCCAGAATTTTAAATGATATACAAAGGATTTCATAAAAGTTGTTTTGAAAAAAAAAAAACGTAAGACGTCAAGATTCAGTCTATGCATCTCAACAATGGTGACGTGCAGAATATTCAATTAGGAAAAGTAAATTACATAGACAATTCAGATCATAATTTATTCATACCGCAATGCATGATGGGAGCCTTTAATGAGTTGTGATTGGTGGCAGCCACTGCAACATGCTTCATTATTGTTAAATCTGCTGTAGAATCACAGAGCTGCTGTAATGCTGCTGTTTTTGGATCACAACATGATTATGTCCAAACATAACTAACACCATCAGATCACATTGTCTCTTTGTTCATCTGACTGTTATAAATCAATATCAGCAGACACGCAAAATTTAAAGTAAACATAAAAGTTTCAAGAGCCCATAGCAAACACCCATCACCATAATGGTGGCTTACAATTTGTGATTTTCTCCATTGATTCTGCTTGTTAACATCAGGTGTCTTCAATAATAGTCAATCATCACTCAATTAATCACTTAATTATCTCATTAACTTTAACACTCTTGAGGTGAGTTGAGTTGGAAAAAAATACAATTTTGGTTTGACATTAAATCAAAATTCATGGTTTTAACTAAATCATAAATACAATTTGAGAAAATCTAAAACCATTAGCTGTAACAAATTACATCAATTTTTTTAAGTTAATCCAAAGTATCATTTTTTTCAGTGCACCAGTTTAACTCTAATGTTTGTTTAATTTGAAGTCACCATAATGGTGATGTATTTCCATTAGTTGTGCTCTTAACTCTTAGTAGCAAAGAAAGTAGTACCAGCCAGCAGAGATCAACCTGAAGCTTTCGCATGCACTCCCACCGAAGCTAAGCAGGGTTGAGCCTGGTCTTCATCTGGATGGGAGACCTCCTGGAGACTGGGTATCTGCTGGAAGAGGTGTTAGAGAGGGCACAGGTCTGATCAACCTGAGGCCTGAGTGGGTCCTAACGCCCCAGTGCAGTCGCAATAAGCTGTTCTGTATAAAGGGTACCTCTGGTGTAAAATAGTCCCTACAGCCCCTCACATATCATCCAACACCCCAGTACAGTCGCCATAAACTGTAACCCATGGGGCAAAAATAATCCCTTACATGCCATGCAGTTAGTTAGTTAGTTAGTTTCACATCACAAATTACATAATACTTTATTTAGTTCTTACAACTTACATGAAAGCACTACGAGAGATATCATAAAAAAAATGTAAAAAATAATATTGCATCACGTGTATTGTGATTGTCAAAACATTTTAGTAACTAAACTGAATTTTATTAGGTTATGTGACATGTTACAATGTGTACATGGTAGGCTACAATTTCTGGTAAGCTACACTTTTTTTATTATTTCAATTCAATTCAATTATTGTGATTTGATTTGATTTGATTTAATATTGACTCATTAACACAAAGTAGCCATTCATTTTTCTCAAGAAAAAAACAACTCACCTAATGCTGTCGACATACAGAGAGCCCTATCAGCTGGCATAGTATTAAGTTATATTAACTGAATGGAATTAGTACTATTAACTTTATTTACCCAAGTTATCTTAACAATAAGTTATTGAGTTACTTGGACACAAATCAATTTTTTTATGCTTAAATTGTTTGAGTTAATAAACTTAAATGATTTAAGGCAATCGGTTTCCTCAAGCGGTTTGAGTTGAACTAACTCATCAGGTTTTACAGTGCAGTATTATTTAAGGTTAAAAATTAAATTAAATATAATGCGTTTTTTTTATTATAATAACAACTTTATTTAATGATATATATAAGTAAAAATATAATAAATATGTAATATAGTACACATATCAGCCAACTAGCGTGCTATAGCCTATATTATGGTCATCAAATGGCTTTCCTGAGGTAAATGTTATGTGACATGATTGTTCTCCAGCTGTTTTATTGACCCCTTTGTTTGATTGATTGGTCGATATTATGTATGAGGAATATACAGTCGTGCTCAGAATCAATGGTACCCCTGGTAAATATGATCAAAAATGGCTGTAAAAAATAATCCTTTTTAATAATATCCTTTTGATCTTTCATTCAAAAAATTGGCAAAAATCTAACCTTTCATTGAAGTAAAAGAATTGAAAGTGGGGGGAAATCACATTATGAAATAAATGTTTTTCTCCAAAACACATTGGCCAGAATTATTGGTACCCCTAGCATTTTTTACGAGTAAAATATCTCTGAAGTATATTCCCATTAATATGTACCTTTTTTAGCATACCAGGGTGGGGAACATGAAATTTGAAAACACGGAAATCCGAAATTTGAAGTCGCCATTATGGTGATGAGTGTTTGTTTTAGTTGGGCTCTTGACCTTAAATCATTGACTTTAGATTTTGTTTGGCTGCTGTACCTGAGTTATAACAGCCAGATGAACAACGAGAAAAGGTGATCTGATGGTGTTTGTTGTGTTTTAACATAATCATTGTTTCACAATCATTTGACCTGGATCTCTGAACTCAAATAGAGCCCAAATTCTGAGTTAGGTTTCTTTATTAATTATAGCAGCTCTGTCCTTGTACAGCATAACATTTTTTGTCTTTTCAATGAAATCCATATGATCAAATCAATAAAAAAATTGAAAAAAACCTTTTTATGTCGGCACACACAGACATCAAGAATTCGCGTATGAATCTCAGCAATGGTGACAAACAGATCACCGCTGATCATAAGCTCGTTATTTATTCATGCAGCAATGCATGATGGGAGCCATGAATGAGTTTTGATTGGTGGCACCCAGAATGCACTGCAACATGCTTTATAATTGTCACCATTGTTGAGATTCACAGGCTGATTATTGAGGTCTGTGTGTCTAAAAACAAAATCAAAACAAAAAAAAATATTTTTTGTATATGAGACACATTTAAGGAATCTTTGGATTACATTGTAAAAAATTTAAAATATTATGCTGTGCAAGAACAGTGCTGCTATAATTAAGTACACCTAAAATGGTAAATTTGAGCTCTATATGAGTTCAGTGATTCAGGTTAAATGATTGTGAAACAATGATCATGTTATAACACATCCAACACCATCAGATCATCTTTTCTCGTTGTTCATCTGGCTGTTATAACTCAAGTATAGCAACCAAACAAAATCTAAAGCCAATGAATTAGGGGGGAAAAGCCCAACCAAAACAAACACTAATAACCATAATAGTGACTTAAAATTATGTTTTTTTTATTTTAATTAAAACATTTTTTTTTAATAATAATAATCTAATAATCTGTTGCCACAATTTTATTGATTAGATATAGCGTATTCATTTTTACAGTGAATCAAATTAACTTTAGCTGGAAAATAACTTTATTCAAGAACTGCTATAAAGCCAAAACAATCTCTGTTACTTTAATCTATCCTTGTATCTCTGTAAAGCCGCTTTGGAACAATCTACATTGTTAAAAGCGTTATATAAATGAAGATTACTTGACTTGAATTGACTATGCATGAAATGGTGAGTTATTTTGAATTTAAGTCAAAAGAATGTGAAGAATGTGCTTAAAACAAATTAATTATTGATGAAAAAAATTATACTTTGGATTAACTTAAAAAAATTTATGTAATTTGTTACAGCAAATTTTTTTAGATTTTCTCAAATTGTATTTATGATTTAGTTAAAACCATAAATTTTGATTTAATGTCAAACCAAAATTTAAATTTTTTCCAACTCAACGTTTTACCTTAACCCCAAAGTACACAGCAAAAACTCCAGTGTTTAATTAACACTCAAGACACTCAAGTTAAAGTTAATGAGATAATTAAAGGTTGTATCAGTGATTTCAAGCCCAAAAAAAGATCACATTCATCTAATCTTTCTGCCCGCCCCATAAGCATGCCGTCAAAAAAACACGTCTCTGTAGACAGCCTAGGCTCTGAGATCTGCACACAAAAAATAATGGTTTAGCCAAACACTCAAAACCAAACCAAATAGTGTTCCAACCAATCACCGACAGGGGGAGGGTGTTGTGAGGTTTTGTGCTCGTGCACGGCTGCACGTGATGTCGGGGCTGAAGAAGAAGCTGGCTCAAAACCTCACAACACCCTCCCCCTGTTGGTGATTGGTTGAAACACTATTTGGTTTGGTTTTGAGTGGTTGGTGAAACCAATTGTTTTTGTGTGCAGATCTCAGAGCCTAGGCTGCCTACAGAGACGCGGTTTTTTAACGGCATGCTTATGAGGTGGGCAGCTAGCGGATCGTTAGGAAAGATTAGATGAATGTGATCTTTTTTTTTGGCCTGAAATCACTGATACAACCTTTAAGTGATTAATTTAGTGATGATTGAGCATTATTGAAGACACCTGATGTTAACAAGCAGAGTCAAATCACAAATGGTAAGTTACCATTATGGTGATCAGTGTTTGCTTTAGTTGGGCTCTTGACCCTTATATGTTTACTTTATATTTTGTTTGGCTGCTGTATCTGAGTTATATCAGTCAGATGAACAAAGAAAAAAAGTGATCTGATGGTGTTGGTTATTTTATGACAATCATCATTTGAACTTGATCACTGAACTTATTAAGACCCTTATTTCTGACGTAGATTTATGGTGTTGATCACAGAATAACTTTGTGTATAAATATCCAGAATTTTAAATGATATACAAAGGATTTCTTAAAAGTTGTTTTGAAAAAAAAAAAACAAATCTTTCTTTTAGGCACTCACAGACGTCAAGATTCAGTCTATGCATCTCAACAATGGTGACGTGCAGAATATTCAATTAGGAAAAGTAAATTACATAGACAATTCAGATCATAATTTATTCATACCGCAATGCATGATGGGAGCCTTTAATGAGTTGTGATTGGTGGCAGCCACTGCAACATGCTTCATTATTGTTAAATCTGCTGTAGAATCACAGAGCTGCTGTAATGCTGCTGTTTTTGGATCACAACATGATTATGTCCAAACATAACTAACACCATCAGATCACATTGTCTCTTTGTTCATCTGACTGTTATAAATCAATATCAGCAGACACGCAAAATTTAAAGTAAACATATAAGGTTCAAGAGCCCAACTAAAGCAAACACCCATCACCATAATGGTGGCTTACAATTTGTGATTTTCTCCAGTGATTCTGCTTGTTAACATCAGGTGTCTTCAATAATAGTCAATCATCACTCAATTAATCACTTAATTATCTCATTAACTTTAACACTCTTGAGGTGAGTTGAGTTGGAAAAAAATAAAATTTTGGTTTGACATTAAATCAAAATTCATGGTTTTAACTAAATTATAAATACAATTTGAGAAAATCTAAAAAAATTAGCTGTAACAAATTACATCATTTTTTTTAAGTTAATCCAAAGTATCATTTTTTTCAGTGCACCAGTTTAACTCTAATGTTTGTTTAATTTGAAGTCACCATAATAGTGATGTATTTCCATTAGTTGTGCTCTTAACTCTTAGTAGCAAAGAGAATAGTACCAGCCAGCAGAGATCAACCTGAAGCTTTCGCATGCACTCCCACCGAAGCTAAGCAGGGTTGAGCCTGGTCTTCATCTGGATGGGAGACCTCCTGGAGACTGGGTATCTGCTGGAAGAGGTGTTAGAGAGGGCACAGGTCTGATCAACCTGAGGCCTGAGTGGGTCCTAACGCCCCAGTGCAGTCGCAATAAGCTGTACTGTATAAAAGGTACCTCTGGTGTAAAATAGTCCCTACAGCCCCTCACATATCATCCAACACCCCAGTACAGTCGCCATAAACTGTAACCCATGGGGCAAAAATAATCCCTAACATGCCATGCAGTTAGTTAGTTAGTTAGTTTCACATCACAAATTATATAATACTTTATTTAGTTCTTACAACTTACATGAAAGCACTACGAGAGATATCATAAAAAAAAAAATGTAAAAAATAATATTGCATCACGTGTATTGTGATTGTCAAAACATTTTAGTAACTAAACTGAATTTTATTAGGTTATGTGACATGTTACAATGTGTACATGGTAGGCTACAATTTCTGGTAAGCTACGCTTTTTTTATTATTTCAATTCAATTCAATTATTGTGATTTGATTTGATTTGATTTAATATTGACTCATTAACACAAAGTAGCCATTCATTTTTCTCAAGAAAAAAACAACTCACCTAATGCTGTCAACATACAGAGAGCCCTATCAGCTGGCATAGTATTAAGTTATATTAACTGAATGGAATTAGTACTATTAACTTTATTTACCCAAGTTATCTTAACAATAAGTTATTGAGTTACTTGGACACAAATCAATTTTTTTATGCTTAAATTGTTTGAGTTAATAAACTTAAATGATTTAAGGCAATCGGTTTCCTCAAGCGGTTTGAGTTGAACTAACTCATCAGGTTTTACAGTGCAGTATTATTTAAGGTTAAAAATTAAATTAAATATAATGCGTTTTTTTTTATTATAATAACAACTTTATTTAATGATATAAGTAAAAATATAATAAATATGTAATATAGTACACATATCAGCCAACTAGCGTGCTATAGCCTATATTATGGTCATCAAATGGCTTTCCTGAGGTAAATGTTATGTGACATGATTGTTCTCCAGCTGTTTTATTGACCCCTTTGTTTGATTGATTGGTCGATATTATGTATGAGGAATATACAGTCGTGCTCAGAATCAATGGTACCCCTGGTAAATATGATCAAAAATGGCTGTAAAAAATAATCCTTTTTAATAATATCCTTTTGATCTTTCATTCAAAAAATTGGCAAAAATCTAACCTTTCATTGAAGTAAAAGAATTGAAAGTGGGGGGAAATCACATTATGAAATAAATGTTTTTCTCCAAAACACATTGGCCAGAATTATTGGTACCCCTAGCATTTTTTACGAGTAAAATATCTCTGAAGTATATTCCCATTAATATGTACCTTTTTTAGCATACCAGGGTGGGGAACATGAAATTTGAAAACACGGAAAACCGAAATTTGAAGTCGCCATTATGGTGATGAGTGTTTGTTTTAGTTGGGCTCTTGACCTTAAATCATTGACTTTAGATTTTGTTTGGCTGCTGTACCTGAGTTATAACAGCCAGATGAACAACGAGAAAAGGTGATCTGATGGTGTTTGTTGTGTTTTAACATAATCATTGTTTCACAATCATTTGACCTGGATCTCTGAACTCATATAGAGCCCAAATTCTGAGTTAGGTTTCTTTATTAATTATAGCAGCTCTGTCCTTGTACAGCATAACATTTTTTGTCTTTTCAATGAAATCCATATGATCAAATCAATAAAAAAATTGAAAAAAAACTTTTTATGTCGGCACACACAGGCATCAAGAATTCGCGTATGAATCTCAGCAATGGTGACAAACAGATCACCGCTGATCATAAGCTCGTTATTTATTCATGCAGCAATGCATGATGGGAGCCATGAATGAGTTTTGATTGGTGGCACCCAGAATGCACTGCAACATGCTTTATAATTGTCACCATTGTTGAGATTCACAGGCTGATTATTGAGGTCTGTGTGTCTAAAAACAAAATCAAAACAAAAAAAAAAATATTTTTTGTATATGAGACACAATTAAGAAATCTTTGGATTACATTGTAAAAAATTTAAAATATTATGCTGTGCAAGAACAGTGCTGCTATAATTAAGTACACCTAAAATGGTAAATTTGGGCTCTATATGAGTTCAGTGATTCAGGTTAAATGATTGTGAAACAATGATCATGTTATAACACATCCAACACCATCAGATCATCTTTTCTCGTTGTTCATCTGGCTGTTATAACTCAAGTATAGCAACCAAACAAAATCTAAAGCCAATGAATTAGGGGGGAAAAGCCCAACCAAAACAAACACTAATAACCATAATAGTGACTTAAAATTATGTTTTTTTTATTTTAATTAAAACATTTTTTTTTAATAATAATAATCTAATAATCTGTTGCCACAATTTTATTGATTAGATATAGCGTATTCATTTTTACAGTGAATCAAATTAACTTTAGCTGGAAAATAACTTTATTCAAGAACTGCTATAAAGCCAAAACAATCACTGTTACTTTAATCTATCCTTGTATCTCTGTAAAGCCGCTTTGGAACAATCTACATTGTTAAAAGCGTTATATAAATGAAGATTACTTGACTTGAATTGACTATGCATGAAATGGTGAGTTATTTTGAATTTAAGTCAAAAGAATGTGAAGAATGTGCTTAAAACAAATTAATTATTGATGAAAAAAATTATACTTTGGATTAACTTAAAAAAATTTATGTAATTTGTTACAGCAAATTTTTTTAGATTTTCTCAAATTGTATTTATGATTTAGTTAAAACCATAAATTTTGATTTAATGTCAAACCAAAATTTAAATTTTTTCCAACTCAACGTTTTACCTTAACTCCAAAGTACACAGCAAAAACTCCAGTGTTAAATTAACACTCAAGACACTCAAGTTAAAGTTAATGAGATAATTAAAGGTTGTATCAGTGATTTCAAGCCCAAAAAAAGATCACATTCATCTAATCTTTCTGCCCGCCCCATAAGCATGCCGTCAAAAAAACACGTCTCTGTAGACAGCCTAGGCTCTGAGATCTGCACACAAAAAATAATGGTTTAGCCAAACACTCAAAACCAAACCAAATAGTGTTCCAACCAATCACCGACAGGGGGAGGGTGTTGTGAGGTTTTGTGCTCGTGCACGGCTGCACGTGATGTCGGGGCTGAAGAAGAAGCTGGCTCAAAACCTCACAACACCCTCCCCCTGTTGGTGATTGGTTGAAACACTATTTGGTTTGGTTTTGAGTGGTTGGTGAAACCAATTGTTTTTGTGTGCAGATCTCAGAGCCTAGGCTGCCTACAGAGACGCGGTTTTTTAACGGCATGCTTATGAGGTGGGCAGCTAGCGGATCGTTAGGAAAGATTAGATGAATGTGATCTTTTTTTTGGCCTGAAATCACTGATACAACCTTTAAGTGATTAATTTAGTGATGATTGAGCATTATTGAAGACAACTGATGTTAACAAGCAGAGTCAAATCACAAATGGTAAGTTACCATTATGGTGATCAGTGTTTGCTTTAGTTGGGCTCTTGACCCGTATATGTTTACTTTATATATTGTTTGGCTGCTGTATCTGAGTTATATCAGTCAGATGAACAAAGAAAAAAAGTGATCTGATGGTGTTGGTAATTTTATGACAATCATCATTTGAACTTGATCACTGAACTCATTAAGACCCTTATTTCTGACGTAGACTTATGGTGTTGATCACAGAATAACTTTGATTCTGTATAAATATCCAGAATTTTAAATGATATACAAAGGATTTCTTAAAAGTTGTTTTGAAAAAAAAAAAAATCTTTCTTTTAGGCACTCACAGACGTCAAGATTCAGTCTATGCATCTCAACAATGGTGACGTGCAGAATATTCAATTAGGAAAAGTAAATTACATAGACAATTCAGATCATAATTTATTCATACCGCAATGCATGATGGGAGCCTTTAATGAGTTGTGATTGGTGGCAGCCACTGCAACATGCTTCATTATTGTTAAATCTGCTGTAGAATCACAGAGCTGCTGTAATGCTGCTGTTTTTGGATCACAACATGATTATGTCCAAACATAACTAACACCATCAGATCACATTGTCTCTTTGTTCATCTGACTGTTATAAATCAATATCAGCAGACACGCAAAATTTAAAGTAAACATATAAGGTTCAAGAGCCCAACTAAAGCAAACACCCATCACCATAATGGTGGCTTACAATTTGTGATTTTCTCCAGTGATTCTGCTTGTTAACATCAGGTGTCTTCAATAATAGTCAATCATCACTCAATTAATCACTTAATTATCTCATTAACTTTAACACTCTTGAGGTGAGTTGAGTTGGAAAAAAATAAAATTTTGGTTTGACATTAAATCAAAATTCATGCACTGTAAAACCTAACAGTAATATGTACTAAATACAATTGAGTTCACAGCACTCAAATATTACCGAAATTTGAATGACTGAAACAGAACTCAAACTGAATGAGTTATAGAACATTTCTAGATCCCAGAATGATAATTGTATAAATAAGTGATTAATTAAGTGATGATTGAGCATTAGTGATGAGCACCTGCTGTTAACAAGCAGAATCACTGAAGGAAAGAGAAACACAAGAACTACAACTGACTTCCAGCCACAGCAAAATCAACTGGAGAGAAAAGAAGACATTAAATATCTCAAGATCTCAGCAGAGGAGGATTAAACAACTCCGCGAACAGCATTGCAAGCTTCACTTATTATTAGCCACTTTGACTTTATTACTGCCATTCGTCTACAGAAGTTCTTATTAGAATTAACAAAGGTTGAGAAGTTGATGAGTTTCATTTAAGGTCACCGTGATGGAGATCAGCGTTTACTTTAGTTGAGCTCTTGACCCTTGACTTTTGTACTTAAGATTTTCGTTGGCTGCTATAATTGAGTGTTTATAAAACATATTTGTTATGGCACAAAAGGCAAGGAGAAGTCTGATCGGGTGTTGATGGTGAAGGACTGATGATGACAATCATCATTTAGTGATTTGATTCACTGATTTCATTCAGAGTCTGAACTCTGATTAAAAGGGCAACATATTAGTTTTACTCAAAACTGTTATACTACAGCATAAGAGCTTTCCATGTTGAGACCATCAGATAACATGAAGGATTTTACAAATAGTTGTGCACAAAAAGTTTCACAAAAAAAGTTATTGCATTACTAAGACTCACACAGACATCAAGAATCAGCATATGAATCTCAACAATGGTGACCATTAAAAAATGATGCATGCTGGGTACTAGCATAATACAAAACTTACCCATGGCTCCCAGCATGCATTGCGGCATAAATCATTTTTTAATGGTCACCATTGTTGAGATTCATATGCTGATTCTTGATTACTGTGTAAGTCAGCATGATACCATAGAGGTTTTTAAAATCTGATTGTCACAACAATGGGCCTTACAGCAGAATCAGCTCTATTATAATGAATAATACAAGTAATACATCACCTGTTTAATCAGAGATTAGGCTCTGGAAAAGATCAGAGAATCAAGTCACTAAATGATGATTTTTATTATTTTAACACAACCACATGCTCATATTTTCTTTTGGCGTATGTGCCATAACAAATGTGTTTTATAAACACTCAATTACAGCAGCCAGAGGAAAAACTGGTGTTATAAAGTCAAGGGTCAAGAGCCCAACTAAAGCAAACACGGATCACTATCATGGTGTCTTTAAATGAAACTCAATCAATCATTATCATCTAACCCTCTGTTCATTCTCAATAACAACTTCTGTAGACACATGACAAAAGTCAAACTGGTTAGTAATAGTGAAGCTGGTAATGCTGTTTGTGTAGTGGTTTAATCCTCCTCTGCTGAGAGATTTAAACGTCTTTTATCTTGAGTTGATTTATCTAAGGCTGTGGTTGGAAGTCAGTTGTAGTTCTTTTGTTTCTCTTTCCTTCATTGATTCTGCTTGTTAACAGCAGGTGTTAATCACTAATGCTCAATAATCACTTAATTAATCACTTAATTTATTGACTGCAATGTATATCTACTTTTAGTAAACTCAACTGAAATAAGTTCAGAGTACTCATAACTATTTTTTTATAAACTTAATTGAATTGAGGAAATCGGTTTCCTCAAATGAAATGAGTTAGCTTAACTTGTTGGGTTTTACAGTGAATTAAGGCAATCAGTGTCCTCAAATGTAATAAGTTAGCTTAACTTATTGCATTTGACTTTGTATTATTGTTTTAGTGGACTCGATTAAAATAAGTTCAGAGTACTCATAACTATTGTTTTTTATAAACTTAATTGAATTAAGGCAATCGGTTTCCTCAAATGAGAAATGAGTTAACTTAACTTGTTGGGTTTTACAGTGTGGTTTTAACTAAATTATAAATACAATTTGAGAAAATCTAAAAAAAAAATAGCTGTAACAAATTACATAATTTTTTTAAATTAATCCAAAGTATCATTTTTTTCAGTGCACCAGTTTAACTCTAATGTTTGTTTAATTTGAAGTCACCATAATGGTGATGTATTTCCATTAGTTGTGCTCTTAACTCTTAGTAGCAAAGAAAGTAGTACCAGCCAGCAGAGATCAACCTGAAGCTTTCGCATGCACTCCCACCGAAGCTAAGCAGGGTTGAGCCTGGTCTTCATCTGGATGGGAGACCTCCTGGAGACTGGGTATCTGCTGGAAGAGGTGTTAGAGAGGGCACAGGTCTGATCAACCTGAGGCCTGAGTGGGTCCTAACGCCCCAGTGCAGTCGCAATAAGCTGTACTGTATAAAGGGTACCTCTGGTGTAAAATAGTCCCTACAGCCCCTCACATATCATCCAACACCCCAGTACAGTCGCCATAAACTGTAACCCATGGGGCAAAAATAATCCCTAACATGCCATGCAGTTAGTTAGTTAGTTAGTTTCACATCACAAATTATATAATACTTTATTTAGTTCTTACAACTTACATGAAAGCACTACGAGAGATATCATAAAAAAATGTAAAAAATAATATTGCATCACGAATAAGTGTATTGGGATTGTCAAAACATTTTAGTAACTAAACTGAATTTTATTAGGTTATGTGACATGTTACAATGTGTACATGGTAGGCTACAATTTCTGGTAAGCTACACTTTTTTTATTATTTCAATTCAATTCAATTATTGTGATTTGATTTGATTTGATTTAATATTGACTCATTAACACAAAGTAGCCATTCATTTTTCTCAAGAAAAAAACAACTCACCTAATGCTGTCGACATACAGAGAGCCCTATCAGCTGGCATAGTATTAAGTTATATTAACTGAATGGAATTAGTACTATTAACTTTATTTACCCAAGTTATCTTAACAATAAGTTATTGAGTTACTTGGACACAAATCAAATTTTTTTATGCTTAAATTGTTTGAGTTAATAAACTTAAATGATTTAAGGCAATCGGTTTCCTCAAGCGGTTTGAGTTGAACTAACTCATCAGGTTTTACAGTGCAGTATTATTTAAGGTTAAAAATTAAATTAAATATAATGCGTTTTTTTTATTATAATAACAACTTTATTTAATGATATAAGTAAAAATATAATAAATATGTAATATAGTACACATATCAGCCAACTAGCGTGCTATAGCCTATATTATGGTCATCAAATGGCTTTCCTGAGGTAAATGTTATGTGACATGATTGTTCTCCAGCTGTTTTATTGACCCCTTTGTTTGATTGATTGGTCGATATTATGTATGAGGAATATACAGTCGTGCTCAGAATCAATGGTACCCCTGGTAAATATGATCAAAAATGGCTGTAAAAAATAATCCTTTTTAATAATATCCTTTTGATCTTTCATTCAAAAAATTGGCAAAAATCTAACCTTTCATTGAAGTAAAAGAATTGAAAGTGGGGGGAAATCACATTATGAAATAAATGTTTTTCTCCAAAACACATTGGCCAGAATTATTGGTACCCCTAGCATTTTTTACGAGTAAAATATCTCTGAAGTATATTCCCATTAATATGCACTTTTTTAGCATACCAGGGTGGGGAACATGAAATTTGAAAACAAGGAAATCCGAAATTTGAAGTCGCCATTATGGTGATGAGTGTTTGTTTTAGTTGGGCTCTTGACCTTAAATCATTGACTTTAGATTTTGTTTGGCTGCTGTACCTGAGTTATAACAGCCAGATGAACAACGAGAAAAGGTGATCTGATGGTGTTTGTTGTGTTTTAACATAATCATTGTTTCACAATCATTTGACCTGAATCTCTGAACTCAAATAGAGCCCAAATTCTGAGTTAGATTTCTTTATTAATTATAGCAGCTCTGTCCTTGTACAGCATAACATTTTTTTGTCTTTTCAATGAAATCCATATGATCAAATCAATGAAAAAAAAAAAAAACTTTTTACGTCGGCACACACAGACATCAAGAATTCGCGTATGAATCTCAGCAATGGTGACAAACAGATCACCGCTGATCATAAGCTCGTTATTTATTCATGCAGCAATGCATGATGGGAGCCATGAATGAGTTTTGATTGGTGGCACCCAGAATGCACTGCAACATGCTTTATAATTGTCACCATTGTTGAGATTCACAGGCTGATTATTGAGGTCTGTGTGTCTAAAAACAAAAACAAAACAAAAAAAAATATTTTTTGTATATGAAACACATTTAAGGAATCTTTGGATTACATTGTAAAAGTTCAAAATATTATGCTGTGCAAGAACAGTGCTGCTATAATTAAGTACACCTAAAATGGTAAATTTGAGCTCTATATGAGTTCAGTGATTCAGGTTAAATGATTGTGAAACAATGATCATGTTATAACACATCCAACACCATCAGATCATCTTTTCTCGTTGTTCATCTGGCTGTTATAACTCAAGTATAGCAACCAAACAAAATCTAATGTAAATGAATTAGGGGGAAAAAGCCCAACTAAAACAAACACTAATCACCATAATAGTGACTTAAATGATGTTTTTTTTTTATTTTTATTAAAACATTTTTTTTTATAATAATAATCTAATAATCTGTTGCCACAATTTTATTGATTAGATATAGCGTATTCATTTTTACAGTGAATCAAATTAACTTTAGCTGGAAAATAACTTTATTCAAGAACTGCTATAAAAGCCAAAACAATCTCTGTTACTTTAATCTATCCTTGTATCTCTGTAAAGCCGCTTTGGAACAATCTACATTGTTAAAAGCGTTATATAAATGAAGATTACTTGACTTGAATTGACTATGCATGAAATGGTGAGTTATTTTGAATTTAAGTCAAAAGAATGTGAAGAATGTGCTTAAAACATTAATTATTGATTAAATCTACACTGAAAAAATATATATATACTTTGGATTAACTTAAAAAAATTGATGTAATTTGTTACAGCTAATTTTTTTAGATTTTCTCAAATTGTATTTATGATTTAGTTAAAACCATAAATTTTGATTTAATGTCAAACCAAAATTTAAATTTTTTCCAACTCAACTCAACTCAAGAGTGTTAAAGTTAATGAGATAATTAAGTAATTAATTGAGTGATGATTGACTATTATTGAAGACACCTGATGTTAACAAGCAGAATCACTGGAGAAAATCACAAATTGTAAGCCACCATTATGGTGATGGGTGTTTGCTTTAGTTGGGCTCTTGAACCTTATATGTTTACTTTAAATTTTGCTTGTCTGCTGTTATTGAGTTATAACAGTCAGATGAACAAAGAGACAATGTGATCTGATGGTGTTGGTTATGTTTTGACATAATCATGTTGTGATCCAAAAAATGAAGCTTAGTGAGATAGTTTGGTTTAACTTGATAATTACAGCAGCTCTGTGATTCTATAGCATATGATTTTCAGTATTTTTCATCCAATCTATTTTTAATCCATAATATTTAATAAACATTGTTCTGATCAAAAGACTTTCAAATGTATTTATATAGAAACACAGACATCAATAATCAGCCTGTGAATCTCAACAATGGTGACAATAATAAAGCATGTTGCAGTGGCATAAATCTACATCAGAAATAAGGGTCTTAATGAGTCCAGTGATCAAGTTCAAATGATGATTGACATAAAATAGCCAACACCATCAGATCACTTTTTTTCTTTGTTCATCTGACTGATATAACTCAGATACAGCAGCCAAACAATATTTAAAGTAATCATATAAGGGTCAAGAGCCCAACTAAAGCAAACACCCATCGCCATAATGGTAACCTACAATTTGTGATTTTCTCCTTCAGTGATTCTGCTAGTTAACATCAGGTGTCTTCAATAATGCTCAATCATCACTAAATTAATCACTTAATTATCTCATTAACTTTAACACTCTTGAGTGTTAATTTAACACTGGAGTTTTTGCTGTGTACTTTGGGTTAAGGTAAAACGTTGAGTTGGAAAAAATTAAAAATTTGGCTTGACATTAAATCAAAATTTATGATTTTAACTAAATCATAAATACAATTTGAGAAAAAAAAATAGCTGTAACAAATGACATCAATTGTTTTAAGTTAATCCAAAGAAGCATTTTTTTCAGTGATAGAGGGCGTAACACTTACTTTGAGGCAAAGTGAAACCAGAAGGTATAAACTGAAAATCACAATTTTCCATTGGACCAATGTAAATATATATTTTGAATGAATTGCACTGATGTTTCACTTTTTTCAGTGTAGTAGTTTAAGTGCGTTAAGGGTTTTCTGTTAGAACGGTGTCGTGTAAGCGGCCCGTAACTTAACTTAAGCGGTAAGTTAATAACTAATGATCTTTGCAACGGAAGTGAATCAATCAAAACTAACTTTAGCTGGACAATAACTTTATTCTAGAGCTGCTGTGATCTCTGTTACTTTAATTTTCTATTATCACTGCTTTGAAACAGTCCATATTGTTAAAAGCGCTGTATAAATGAAGGTGACTTGACGTGACTTAATTTAAAGGTAAATAGAATAAAAAATAACAAAAAATCTCTTTTTTTTATTTCATTAAAAATAGAAAAATATTATCAAAACGAAATGATAAAAGCTTTCTGGACAATTTTTTAAAAATAATTTTAGGTCTTTGGGTCATTTTGACCCACAAGGGAAGGATTTGTTACAGTTACGGGAAGAGAGGATGAATCATATGAGGAAAATAAAGGTAAATGCAAAAGGGTTTATGAAATTAACCAAAAGCACATAAAAAAAAACTTAACTTGTGACAAAAGGCTGAGGACTTGATTTAGATTAGATTTGCTCAGTGGTGGATAAAGTACCTGAAAGCCACATTTGAATAAAAGTATTAAGTTAATTTAAGAAGTAACTGTAGTAAGTATGAATTTTCTTCGGGGAAAATGTATCAGAGTAAAAGTTTACATTTTATTTAGGAAATGTAGTGGAGTAAAAGTAAAATTTGAAAGAAATAAAAACTCACAGTAAAGTGCAGATTCTCAACAAAAAAAATGACTTAAGGACTGTAACAAAGTATTATTACTTGGTTACATTACACCACTGGACTTGCTCAATGTTGCCATACCTTCATGAAAATGACTGCTGTACATCTAAAAAGAAAGCTAATCACACAAGCATCAATGACTGCCAAAACATGCTTTATTGCACAAAGCATAATAGCACCGCTTGCAGTATTTCTGACACTGTACACATTCAAAGGTCTCTAGACAGTGGCTTTAAAGAGCGGATCCTCACTGACGATCTGCTTGAGGAACCCGTTCTCGATGGTGGAGGGAGCAGGGCACTCGGGGGACGTGGTGCTGGGGAAGGCCTGGATGCTGGGCTCCCTCTGTCCTGGGATCTGGGGGTCCGGGAGGAACGGGAGGGTGGAGGCCTGTGGAGGTCCTGCAGCAGGACTCTCGGGGAACGACGGAAGGGTCATGGGCTTATCCACAGGAGGAAGGACGCTGACCATCCCTTCAGGGCGCCTCACTGGGGTTTGCTGCGCATGCTGGTGGTGGTGGTGGTGGTGCTCGTGCTCGTGGAGGTGTCTGTGTTTGTGCTCGTGGTCCAGGACCAGCTCGTGGTCGTGCTCATGGGTCTCCTCCCTCTTGTGAGCGTACTGGTGGTGGTGGTGCTCCCACTCGCCCTGAGCGTGCTCATGGGCCTTGGCGTGATGGGCGTGAACATGCTCGTGATCGTGAGAGTGGGTGTGTGCGTGGCCCTCGCCGTGTTCGTGAGTGTGTGTGTGGGGTTTGGTGTGGTCGTGCTCATGGTCGTGTCCTGAAGACGAGCCGGTTGTGCTGTTGTGACTGTGATCCAGTTCACCTCCGATCAAGTGCTTTTTCTTCTGCTCTTCAGCCGCCTAAAAACAACAGTAAATGACAATTTAAGAGTAACCTGGCTTATTTTCAACCAGTTTTGTATGGTTACAATGTTGGTAGTAGTATATGTAAATGAACAATGTGGACTCTTTCTCAGTTTTATTTTCACCAAGTTGTCCCTGACAACTTTTACGGTATATAAATCGCCTATCACTGCATTCTTGCATGAAAAGAAAATAT
Source organism: Scardinius erythrophthalmus (assembly GCF_964197995.2). Lineage (NCBI taxonomy): Eukaryota > Metazoa > Chordata > Actinopteri > Cypriniformes > Leuciscidae > Scardinius > Scardinius erythrophthalmus. The sequence goes on from NC_138234.1 coordinate 37,014,622, forward strand.
ATTTATAATAAATAATTCATAATATATATGAATGATCAATATTTTAAATGGTTTAACCGAATATTTGAAAGTATATAGAATAATAATATTGGTTAATATATTACAATATATTGAAAAACAATGACAATATATTTATTAATATATCATAATGTATGTAATATTATATTCAGTAATACACTTCATAATATATAGATGTATATGTGTTCAGATATGGTACTGCATGTGTAATATATTGCAGATATATTTACTAATGCAGCATAAACACCTTTTATATATAGAGACATAATGTAAAATATTTCTTATATTTTTAATTATTTACATTATAAATGTTTCATATTTTCAAGCTAGTTAACAAAAGCACACCTGCATGTACTAAAGTTTTTAGCTAGGAATGCACAGCAAGTACTTAAAAAAAAAAAAAAGTAATTATAGTCTAAATGGTGTTTGGCCAAACGTCACCCGAACCACAGGCTCTACTCTTCAGCACAATGACCCCAAAAACACACACAGAAAACCTTTTAAATTCCAAAATAATAGAACAGTAACACTAACAGATCTCTCCCTATATTAATATTGAGCAAAACACATAAAATAAAACTTAACTTTAACGGTCAGAAGCAAAGCATGCTGGGAACTAGAAATCTGTTGTAACTCATTCTGTGAATGTGTGTATATATGTGTGCGAACATACATTCACACTTATATGGGAACATGTATGTGCAATATATGTACACCATGAAGGATAAAACTTTGTGAATATTACATGTAATGATATTTTTGTCTTCATTTATAGATATTTTATATATATTAATATATAGCCATGCATGCATATATTGCAGTATATTGAAAAACATAAGCACTAGTTTCCCATTTATGGAAATGTATTATACTTGGTAACACTTTATAATAACTGCATGCTATTAATCACTAGTTAAATATTAGTAAACAGTTAATTCATCATTTATATAGAATTAATAGACATTAATAAGCAGTTTATAAATACAGTTATAAATGCTTTGTTCTTGATTTATAAGCATATCTATAATGTGTTTAATAATTGTATTTCCATACTTTATTAATGATCAATTTATCATTTCTAAATAAAGTATTGCATTATTTACAAACCGGTTATTCAGGAGTTGTCAGTGGTTCATAAGATCACTTAGAAAGTGTAAGTAAATGATTAATAAACTGTTTAAATACATATTATTCAGACATATAGTAATAGTTACTAGTGTGTTAATACATGCTTTATTAACATGTATTTCTACTGTAATTCATGATTAATTCAGGTAGTTATAAAGCATTTAGTAGTGGTCAGTTCACTATTTTTGTGAGCTCATCTAAAGTGAGGACTAGTTATGTCTTATAAAGCATTTATAAAGGAGATTTAAAGGATGTTAAAAATGTATATGTTCTGTATCACTGTTTTGTTTGTTTCCTTTTTCTGTTTAGAAAATAAATGAGTCATAACTAGTCCTCACTTTAGATGAGCTCACAAAATAGTGAACTGACCACTACTAAATGCTTTATAACAACCTGCATTTACTACATTCACTTACACTTGTGATCTTATTAATCAATGACAACACCTAGATTGTAAATAATGGTAAATAATGTTACTGGTTTGTAAATAATGCTATACTTCATTTAGAAATGATAAATTGATCATTAATAAAGTATGAAAATACAATTATTAAACACATTATAGATATGCTTACAGTACAAGAAAAAAGCATTTATAACTGTATTTATAAAGTGCTTATTAATGTATATTAATGCTTTATAAATGATTAATTAACTGTTTAGTAATGCTTAACTAATGATTAATAGCGTGCAGTTATTATAAAGTGTTACCGTATTGGGTAATATATCGCATTATATTTTGCAGTATATTCCCTGTTTTGATCTCAAACACACACTCAAGTGCTGTTGGAAACGGGTCATCTTACCTCCGGTTCGAAGATCTCGCACTGAACACTGAGGTGCTCCTCGCCCATGGCTGGGACAGAGTGAGACACTTTGCAGAATCCTTTGTGCTACACAGTGAAAGATCAGGAACACATGTGATAAATATTCCCTTTAAACAGCAAAGACGAACACAGCATACGATGATTGTATTTCTATGCATCTCCTACAGAACTTACCGCAAACTCACATGCCATGACCTCACATTTGGAGAAATCAGCTACAGCGGTTTTGGAGGAGCAGGCCGTCTCCTGGATGGTGAACTCCACAGTGTAGAACCTTCCAAAGTGAAACTATAAAGACGAATCATATACAAATATCATGTCCACATTAAGCTTTCTGTACAAAAAAAAGTGTTCTTCCTCATTTTTTTCCTCTTGCTAAGTTACTTGCTCACTTACTTACCGATGCGGAGACTTTTGTAATGTTCAGAGGAACAAAGTAGTTGGCCAGCGCACTCTCATTATTGTACTTCTCCATGCCCATCTTCACGGTCTTCAAGGCTTCCTCGTGGTCCTGAGGGAGCTGGACAGGGCAATCTGGGCACCGTTCCCTGATTTTGGAGGCGGGCACTGCCGAGCGAGAGTCATGTTACTGCATTTGCCTTCTGTCAGCATATGAAGATAAACCAAAGTTACTTTGAAAAGTAATGCATTACAATATTGTGTTACTCCCTTAAAACGTAACTAACCCTCAGACGGTCCTCGGTCATTTCTGACCGAAACATTTTCTGTTTTGAATTTCTAAAAATCACAGCTTCATCGGAATGTTATGAAACTTGGTGACTTTTATGGCACTAGGTATGTGCACACACACAAAAAGTGAGGTCATGATTCGAGCGTGCCAAGTGGTCGTAAAAAAAATAGTCACACTTGTGGTCTTCGCTCAAAAATGACCCCCATAGGAAATGAATGGGAAATTGACAAAAAAAAAAAAAAAATTATTTTACATTAAGTGTTATAATTGAATGAATTGCATTTTTGTTACAAATTCTGTAAAAAAAAAAAAAAAAGTAAATGTGTCCATAAACAGCTGGGGAATTCACATGCCTCTCCATAGAGAACTGTAGATGCCATCTAGTGGTTACACCATGGTTCTAGGCTTTCTCTCCATACTCTCACCAGATTGTGCTAATCTGCTTCAAACTTTTTTTTTGAAGGCCTAGATCTATATTAAACTAAAATACTGCATAAATAAAATTATAAAAAAATAATTTCAATGGCAAAAATAGACCATAAATATTGCATAAATATTAATAAATTCAATAAAATGATCTCAAAATACAAAATTAAAAAGAATAAATATTATAGAACAAAAATAAATTGCATTGGTTTTACTGGGATGGAGGAAGTTTCATTTTTAGGCCTCCGGTCACTTCTGACCGGGAAGGCCCAGGATGTGACTCCGAAAGGAAGATCTTCTGCGGGCTAATTGCGTTAGTTACTTTTTAAAGCTGCAGTCCGTAGCTTTTTTGGGTTAAAAATTATCCAAAATAAATTTTTGAGGAAGTACATAAACCAGCCAGTGTTCAAAACTCTCTGCTTGCCGTAGCTCGATTCACAACGGTAAGCTTGTAATAATGTTTTTAATCTCAGTGGTACTAGTGGATTTCCGCGGGAAATTCGAGCATGTCTTTGCGTCATTACGTCACATCTGTCCACATAAAGAAAAGTCTCGGCTAGTCGGCTATGAGTGTGAGGATGCTGGAGGAGGAGATTTATAGCCTCTTTTCACAGCACTTGATATAATTAAAATGATCAATTTGATGAAAAGTTCAAACAACAATCACCAACTGGAGATTCACCCGAACAAACGTGAAAGACTTCAGACTTCGGAAAAAAAGGAGACTGCAACCGGCCGATGCGAAAACAAGGATAAATATCGGAAAGGCATTAAATGTAGTCACGCAATGCTGATGTTGTAATATGGGGCGCCGTTTGTAAAGCGGCTCACGTTGAAAATAACAGCAACATTTTGTCACATTTAGTTTCAAACAATATTTAAAAAACTGATATGAACAATATTTGTCAACTTAGAGATATTTTAAATAGTTAAATCTAAATATTAAATGTTACACCTAAATGTTAAGATTAAATCTAAACATTTAATATTTAGATTTAACTATTTAAAATATCTATAAGTTGACAAATATTGTTGTAAATGTGCTAAAAAGCGACCGTCAAAAATTCATACCAGTTTTTTAAACATTGTTTGAGGCTAAATGTGACAAAATGTTGCTGTTATTTTCAGCGTGAGCCGCTTTACAAACGGCGCCCCATATTGTTAACATTAACAATTTGAGAACAAAGTATAATTTGCACGGTTTGATGTGATATGATAAGCGATCGTTAGATTTAATCGGCGCGATTTACTGCAATGCTTTTTGTTTGATGTAGCTCTTAGTTGGTCAGAACAAAAGTGGATGTTACTTACTTGTTCAGGTGACATTTTACGGTAAAAATTCTTATGTTGGTCATACTTCCAAAAAGTAGAATCTGTGATTGCGAATGACGAATGACATCACACCACTGACAGCCGCACATTCTCCTCAAAACACTGGATTCATCCACGCTGTGCCGTGTCGAGGCACAACCCACGTAAAGTTGATAACTCCACGAATAACTGCAATTGCAGATTTCGAACAGAGATGGCGACAAAGAGGAAAAACTACAGACTGCAGCTTTAAGAAAAGTAATGCGTTACGTTACTCTTGTGTTACTTTTTCTCACCTGGGCTGAGCTTGTTTTTTTTTTTTTTTTTTTTTTTTGGGGGGGGGGGGTGGGGGTTATGAAAATGTTTGGGCAAATATAAAGGCCCTTTCACACCAAATTTGAAATAATAAGGCTGAAGGAAAAGGTAATTTGCACATGTACAGTTAGAGTGCAGCTCAAGCAAACCTTTCTGCTATTCTGGATTGCTGAAGAATAGGATGCAGGAGAAGAAAGTTTAACACTTACTTCACCAATCAAAACAAAAATTCTAAAGTAATTCTTCTTATGGTTTCGCTGAATCATTGAAAGTCAGCAACAAGTACATTGGTCAATAAAGTAAGATAAAATGCATACAAGTATTTGTTTTATTTAACATAGTGAATTATTGGAGGTTTGAGTAGTATTCGGATTTTGCATTTCATAGATTTTTTCCCATTTTGAGGAACGCTGGTTATTTTTATTTAATTTTTTTGTGCAAATGAGATGAGTAAATACATCTCATTAATGTACAATCTGTCATGTTCACACACAACGCCTCTGCACTCATGGTTACTCTCAACATGAGGACAGGAGAGCTGTCAGTCAATAAATGGGAAAACGTCTCGGTTACTGATGTAACCCTCGTTCCCTGAAGGAGGGAACGGGAGACGTAACGTCGACGTGACGACGTAATTGGGATCACTTCAGGGAGCCCTATCAACTTCGAGTGTCTACAGAACGAGCCAATGAACGTTGGCGTGCGTGAATCGCGCCACGCGCCCCGCCCCGCCGCGCGGGTATAAACAGGAAGCGGGCGCACGCACACATTGTTTTTCGCTGAGGAGCCGAGATTTGTGACGGCCATGCAGCGATGGTCAGCAACGGTGGCGACGGGACGTTACGTCTCCCGTTCCCTCCTTCAGGGAACGAGGGTTACATCAGTAACCGAGACGTTCCCTTTCAGTCGCTCACGTTCGACGTAACGTCGACGTGACGACGTAATTGGGATCCCATGGAAAACGCCACGGTTGCTGCCACATCCAGCGCCCTACGCAAGACTCTCAGACCCCCAACTGCTGGGGCGGAAGATCTGCGTAGAGGGAGTTCAACTGCTGTTCCATTATACCCCACACAGCGGAACTCTTGGATAACACTGGGAAAGCGTACCTCTCCAGGGGAAAGAACGCTGCGGAGCCACATCCTGCCCGAAGGGAGGTAACATGTGGAGAATACACATATGGACTGGCCGAAGGGGCAGTGCGACATATGGAATGTCACTGGGGTGGCTCCACCCGAAGGGGGAGACACACCGGACAGTGACGGCAGAGCAGACTCTGCCAAGGGAAGACACGGGCTCACCGCAGGGAACTGGTCGTGGAAGAATACACATATGGGATCGCCGCAGGGATCACCACATATGGAACCAAGCCTAGCACAAGTTACACAAGCATACGAGCACTAGGCCTGGCGTCGGACGCTCCGCAACGTCCGACTGCCGAAGGGGTGCGGAGGAACTCACAGGGTTCGCCAATGGGGAACTCGACTGGAGTAAAAAGCGCACGTATCCGTTCCTAGGAAGGGAGTGGCGCAGCAAGCCGACACTAGAGCGGGAACTTCGGTGTTACCGGCTAGTAGAAGCGAGCACACAGGAAGAAACCGGCTCAACACGTAAGCTATAAAACCTAGCGAACGTGTTAGGTGTCGCCCAGCCCGCAGCTCTACAGATGTCTGTCAGCGAGGCGCCGTGAGCCAGCGCCCAGGAAGAAGCGACACTCCTAGTGGAGTGGGCTTTCAACCCAGGCGGGCAGGGCACGCCTTGGGCTTCGTAAGCCAAGGCGATGGCATCCACTATCCAGTGGGCCATCCTCTGCTTGGAGACAGCCTTCCCTTTCTGCTGGCCTCCGTAACAGACGAAGAGCTGATCTGAGGTCCTGAGGCTTTGCGTTCTGTCCACGTACAGACGCAGAGCGCGAACGGGACAGAGAAAAGCCAGGGCTGGGTCTGCCTCCTCCGAAGGCAGCGCTTGCAGGTTCACTACCTGGTCCCGGAAGGGAGTGGTAGGAACCTTGGGCACGTATCCGGGCCGGGGTCTCAGGATGACGTGAGAGTTATCCGGGCCGAATTCTAGGCACGATTCGTCGACCGAAAATGCATGCAGGTCCCCTACCCTCTTGATAGAGGCCAATGCAACCAGGAGTACTGTCTTACAGGACAGAATTTTTAACTCAGCTGATTGCAGAGGCTCAAAGGGTGGTCTCTGAAGTGCCGAAAGGACCAGAGACAAGTCCCAAGAGGGTATAGAGAGTGGGCGAGGAGGATTCAGTCTCCTCGCTCCCCTCAGGAACCTGACGATCAGGTCATGCTTTCCCAAAGACTTACCATCAACAGCATCGTGATGTGCGGCAATAGCGGCAACATACACTTTAAGGGTGGAGGGAGACAGCCTTCGCTCCAGCCCTTCTTGCAGGAAGGAAAGCACGGCTCTGATCGAGCAAGATCGGGGGTTCTCCTCATGAGAGGAGCACCAGTCAACGAACAGGTTCCACTTCAATGCATAGAGGCGCCTCGTAGAGGGGGCTCTAGCGGAAGTGATGGTGTCAACTACCGCAGGGGGTAGGTCACTTAGAACCTCCGCGTCCCGTCCAGGGACCAGACATGGAGTTTCCAGAGGTCTGGACGCGGGTGCCATAGGGTGCCCCGTCTCTGAGAGAGCAGGTCCTCTCTCAGAGGGATGGGCCAGGGAGGGGCTGTCGCGAGGAGCACTAGTTCCGGGAACCAGGTCCGGTTGGGCCAATACGGCGCAACTAACAAGACCTGCTCCTCGTCCTCCCTGACTTTGCACAAGGTCTGTGCAAGAAGGCTCACTGGGGGAAACGCATACTTGCGAAGGCCCCGGGGCCAGCTGTGTGCCAGAGCATCCGTGCCGAGGGTCCCCTCGGTCAGGGAATAGAACAACTGGCAATGAGACGTGTCCGGGGCGGCAAACAGATCTACCTGAGCGGTCCCGAAGCGCCTGAAAATCAGCTGGACCACCTGGGGATGGAGTCGCCATTCTCCCGGTAGCACCTGCTGCCGTGAGAGCTCGTCGGCTGCACGGTTGAGCAGGCCCGGAATGTAAACGGCACGAAGCGACCTCAGATGCTTCTGACTCCAGAGGAGGAGATGGCGGGCGAGTTGTGACATGCGGCGGGAGCGTAGACCACCTTGGCGGTTGATGTACGCAACGGTCGCAGTGCTGTCCGTACGGACCAGTACGTGCTTGCCTAGTAGCAGCGTTTTGAAACGGCTCAGTGCAAGACGTACTGCTAACAACTCGAGGCAGTTGATGTGCCAATGCAGTTGAGGCCCCGTCCACAGACCTGAAGCTGCATGCCCGTTGTACGTGGCCCCCCAGCCGGTGGTAGAGGCATCCGTGGAGACCACAGAGTGCCTGGACACTTGTTCCAGGGGAACACCTGCCCGCAGGAACGAAGGGTCCGACCACAAGCTGAGAGTTTGGCGACAGTGCGGAGTCACTTGGACCCGGCACGAGCCGCTCTGCCACGCCCATCTCGGGACTCGATCGTGGAGCCAGTGTTGGAGCGGCCTCATATGAAGCAATCCGAGCGGCGTAACCGCGGCTGCAGATGCCATATGCCCCAGGAGCCTCTGAAACAGTTTCAGTGGTGCCGCTGTTCTGCGTCTGAGCGTGCTCACGCAGTTCAACACTGACTGGACACGGGCCTCGGTGAGGCGCGCTGTCATGTTGATCGAGTCCAACTCCATACCAAGAAAAGAGATCCTCTGCCCGGGGGTGAGTTTGCTCTTTTCCCAGTTGACCCGAAGCCCTAGATGGCTGAGGTGACTGAGCACCATGTCCCTGTGTTCGCACAACTGCTCTCTCGACTGGGCCAGAATCAGCCAGTCGTCGAGGTAGTTGAGGATGCGAACACCACGCTCGCACATGGGAGCAATGGCCGCCTCCGCGACTTTCGTGAAGACGCGGGGCGACAGGGCCAGCCCGAAGGGTAAGACCTTGTACTGATATGCCCGTCCCTCGAACGCAAAGCGGAGAAACGGTCTGTGTCGAGGGAGAATCGAGACATGAAAGTACGCGTCCTTCAGGTCGATCGCTGCAAACCAATCTTGGGGACGGATGCATTTGAAAATGCGTTTCTGCGTAAGCATCTTGAACGGTAGCCTGTGAAGGGACCGGTTCAGGACGCGCAGGTCCAAGATTGGTCGTAACCCACCACCTTTCTTGGGTACAATGAAGTACGGGCTGTAGAAGCCGGTCTTCATATCGGCTGGAGGGACCGGCTCGATCGCGTCCTTCGCCAGTAGGACTGCGATCTCCGCCCTGAGCACGGGGGCATTGTCCGCCAGAACACGGGTGAACAGGATGCCCTTGAAAGCAGGGGGGCGCCGGGCGAACTGAATCGCATAGCCGAGTCTGATGGTACGGATGAGCCAGCGAGACGGGCTGGGAAGCGTTAACCAGGCTCCCAGAGACCGAGCAAGCGGGACTAACGGCACCACAGACGTACCCGGGGTGGGGCAGCGTGGCGGAATGCAGGGACCCGACTCGGACGGCACAGCGGCCCGAAGTGGGGTCTGAGTGTGTGGTGCAGCACATACCTGCTTCCGTCGAAGGGCAGAGTGAGTGTGTGGAGGCGACCGCACGTCCGGAACACAGCCACTGCTGCTCGCTGGCGATGAAAGAGGGGCTCGGGAGTGACAAGGCATGGCGGCGTCGTCGACTGCCAAGCGCGCCCTCTTGGGGCCCAGAGGTTTCAGAAATTGCTCTTTTTTTGAAAATGTGGGTACCACTGACCCGTGGGTCAGTGGCGGAACAAAAAGAAAAGGAAACAAAAGATTCTCCGCCCGGCCCTCCACCGGGGGAAGGAGTGGCGCCTTCGCCATCTCCTGAAGAGCAACTTGATCCACCTCTGGGCCGCCCGTCTCAGGGTCGTTTGCACCGTCGCTTGCCTCCTGGTTTGGCAGCGGCCTGGACGGGCGGGGTCGGCTTTCTGCGGCTTGCTCCACGCTGAGGCCTGGATGATGGCTGCTGCTGCTGGGGCTTGGCGGGAGCGGAGGACGCCGCAGAAGGCCGACCTCGGCGACGAGTAGACGGAGGGTCTGCGGCCGGCGGACGGGTGGGAGCAGCAGCGGTCCGCCGGGGCAGGATGTGCCGGATGGCCTCCGTCTGCTTCTGTGCGGCCGAGAACTGTTGGGCAAAGCTCTCGACCGCGTCGCCGAACAACCCAACCTGGGAAAGAGGGGCATCCAGGAACCGATATTTATCAGTGTCCCTCATATCCGCCAGGTTGAGCCAAAGGTGGCGCTCCTGGACCACCATGGTGGACATCGCCTGACCAACTGAACGTGCGGTTTCCTTCGTCGCCCGGAGGGCGAGGTCGGTTGCCACACGGAGCTCCCGGAGGAGCTCTGGGTCAGAACCACCCTCGTTCATGTCCATGAGCGCCTGGGCCTGGTGGACCTGCAAGAGCGCCATGGCATGGAGGGCGGAAGCAGCCTGTCCACAGGCCTTGTAAGCCCTCGCCGTTAGACCGGACGAAAACTTACAGGCCTTGGACGGGAGGCGTGGATTACCCCGCCAAGAGGAAGCGGACGCCGGACACAGCTGCATCGCGACGGCCCGCTCCACTGGGGGGATATCCACATACCCCTTAGCTGCCCCGCCGTCGAGGGTGGCGAGGGGTGAGGAGCCACTAGAACGGCTTCGGGCACTATACGGTGCCTTCCACGTCCTAGAAAGCTCCTCATGCACTTCCGGAAAGAAAGGTACCGGGGCGGCGCACTGAGAACCAGCACGGCCCGCCCCGAGAAACCAATCGTCCAACCGAGAAGGTTCGGGACGTGGTGGAGGATTCCACGCAAGCCCGACCTTCTCGGCGGCCCGGGAAAGCATAGCAGTCCATTCTGGATCTGGCTCGGACAACGCTACACACCCCGAGGGGGGCAACGCAGCCGAGTCGTCATTTCCAGAGGACAGCTCCCCCTCCGATGCTGCGATCGACATCTGATCGTCAGCTGGAGCCCCAAAGGAAACGGTTGGCCGTTCCGGAGAAGGACCAAGACGTTCACTAAGGAGCCCCAATGGCGACAGCGCTTGTGAGGCGTGAGGGGCCCGCGGAGGATGACTCGACGGGGAAGCCCTCACGGTAATCCTCAGATCACCCTGGTCATGCACCGAAGTAGGTATATTCTGCGGGGCAGAATAGACACTAGATCGGGGCATAGGCGAGGGGACTGCACCTCCCTTGAGGTAAGCGAGTCTCGATCTAAGCGCTGCGATAGTCATATTCCCGCAATGGGAACATGAACTATCCACAAAAGCTGCCTCAGCGTGTTGAATGCCCAAACACGAGAGGCAACTACTGTGGCCATCTGCTGGCGCCAGGGAACGACGGCATCCAGAAACGCACAAGCGGAATGACATCTTGAAAAAGACGCAGGATCACGCTTGTGTTGCTCTTTTAGTGAAAACAAAAAAATAGAAAAATAACTCTCTCAGTGCTGAGGCACCCAGGGGTAGCCGCGGTGTGAATGAACACACGGGGAAACGCCCACCGAACCGACACACACACACACAAACACAGAACAATAGTGCTGTGAAAACAGCAGTTGTGAGCTGCAATGCTCGCGGCCACCGCTGATCGCGCCGTCACACCAACACAAGGAGAGTCCTCTTCTCGTTTTCAAAGGCAGTCTTTTCCTGTAGAGTTCGGAAGTGAAAGCAAAAGCTCGGCTCCGAAGTGAAAGACAATGTGTGCGTGCGCCCGCTTCCTGTTTATACCCGCGCGGCGGGGCGGGGCGCGTGACGCGATTCACGCACGCCAACGTTCATTGGCTCGTTCTGTAGACACTCGAAGTTGATAGGGCTCCCTGAAGTGATCCCAATTACGTCGTCACGTCGACGTTACGTCGAACGTGAGCGACTGAAAGGGAACTAAGTAACTTCCAATACTTTTTCAAAAAGTATTTTGTTGTAAATTTAAAATTAATGCGTTACTTAAAAATGATCTGATTACATAACTTAAGTTACTTGTACCAACACTGATGATAAAACCCTGGTGTTTGGTCATTACCTGGCCTCACGGTACAGCTATATCTGTACAGGCGTGCGACTCTGTGAACTCTGTTCATGTACATCACTGCTTTGCACTGTCCATAGACCTGTCGGTTGAAAAGGCTGTTAAAATGCAGAACAAAACATCATTAACAAGTTATTTTAGTTTTTTTTATGGATTAGCAAAGCCATACTGGGTACGCTTCAGGGTTTCGGATCTCACAGTTCCTCCAGTTCTTCTTGCTGAGGACATGACAACTGGTCTCCAAAACATCAAGTGTGAGATAGAAGACAATCCCTGTTTCACCCTAAAAAAAAAAAAAAAAAAAGCATTCGTAAAAATTTGTAAAAATGTGTTATATGTAAAATGTGAAGCCATTGCCTTCTTTTATATAGACATGGTCAGTAGGACCATAAGACAATAACAATAGGACATAAGTTAATAACTAATGATCATTGTGACGGAAGTGAATCAATCAAACTAACTTTAGCTGGGCAATAACTTGAGGGGGGGCTGGGGGGGTCCGGGACCTCCCATAAGCATCAAGGGACCCCCCATAAGGCCCAAAAAAATTACCTCGGGGGTCCCCTGGTTTTTCATTAAAACTAAAATAATAGAAACATAATTTATTAGGTAATATATATAGCCTATATATCCTATATATCTTTTTTTTTTTTTTTTTTTTAATCAAAGTATTGCGCTACTACGGAGCCCCTAAAGGGACGTGGTGGTGGAAAATATTTTTAGGATGGGAGATTTTTTATTTATTTATTTTTTTTTTTTCATATATTTTGCGTTCCCTCGAGAAACTTTGCGTTCCCACACAAAACTTTTGCGTTCCCTCGCAAAGTTATTTGGGTTCCCACGCAAAACTTTTGCGTTCCCACGCAAAACCTGTTTTGAGCTCGGACAGACACTTCCTGTTTAATGTCCCGCTGGCACTTTTGTTTCAGAGCTCCGAATGTCAATGGAGCGTTTCATAGTGTTTGAACTTGGACTCAGATATAAAGATGCGGTCAGTGCTTAACTCAAGGAGTTCAGTGAAGCTGGCAATCTTCACATAGGCTATTCGAACTTCCCTATTCTTGAGCTAAACGTTGTTAAAACACAAACGACACCTATTTACAATCACAGTAACCTAGACAACGAGCTACAACCCAATTCTCGTCAAAACAAGCTTTTTTAATATAGGCTATGGATCTCTATTAGCAGGCGCCGAGAGACTAGTTCAAAGGGATCGTCTGCAAAGTGCAATATAACCCAAAAAACGACTACAGCATCAACTCATAGTCAAAAATACAAAAATAGTCATTAACTTCAATGTTACAAACTGTAGTGCCACCCAATTCAGTTTACACATCAATGGTGACCCACTGGTCATACTACACTGCTTTTGCACATTTTATATTATGAAAAATATTCAATAACTTCACTGTAACACACCAAATTTAGTTCACACATGACACATCACTGCTCTAATGTTGGTTATAGGCTTACAACAATTAGTTTGGGAAGTAATTGCGCATAAAAAATAAGTAGGCCTATTCTTTACACAAATTATATTGGTACTGTAGGCTACGCAGCTTTTGCATTATATTTGCTTACTGAATTTGATGGCATTACACTGTACACTGTATGTAGCCTACACTATTTAAATTTTTTTTTCTAAAAAGGGTGAAGTTATTGCTTTTTTGTCATAATAAATAATCATAAAAATTCTGCATTTTTTATCAAACTAAGTAATGTATAACCAGCAGGAGAGCAGTGATGTGTGAACTGAATTTGGTGACAATTCTGCACATTTTATATTATTAAACATATTCAATAGCTTCACTGTGACACTGACACACTGTACTGACAGTACAGTGTGTCACAGTGAAGCTATTGAATATGTTTAATAATATAAAATGTGCAGAAGGGTTTTGGGATTTGCACTTTACAGACGGCCCCTTATTTGGACTTGTCTCTATATAAGGGGCCAAAAATACAGTGGGAAACAAAGTAGGCTATGTGTTGGTCTACGAAAAATACATATTTAATTATCTTAAAACACATGATCGGGATTTTAGCACCTACGCCTCATTTGGAGCCAGGAAAAACACAGATTATTACATAGATTTTGGGTGGAGAAAAGTCTTTGTTCAACAATTATGCATTATTATGAGTTAATGCTCATAATAATGTATAATTGTTAGTAATGCACAATTATGAGTTAATACTCAGCTGCAAAAACGTTCTGATACACTAAAAGTTAAGTAAATGAAATTATAGTATTATATGAAATAAATAAATGAAAATATGTATATTATAACGGTTTTTTTGGGGGGGGGGGGCTTTGACACAATTCGAACTCTGCTATAAAGCCAAAACAATCTCTGTTACTGTAATTTCCTATTATCAATGTAAAGCAGCTTTGAAACAATCTACATTGTTAAAAGCGCTATATAAATGAAGATGACTTGACTTGACAATAGGATCCCTAAAAATAGTTGAGATTAAATGACTTTTAAATCAATTATTACTCTTTTAATACTGTCTGTTGACTTGGAATGTAAAAGTATCCATATGAACTCAAGAACCTGAAAATGACTCACGTGCTTCATGTGATGGACATTGCTGAGACGATCCAGGCCGAAGACGTAGCCCTCGGTGCGGTCCAGATTGATTTTGTTCAGAGCTTCAGCGGCAGCACCGCTCGCTACAGCATCTTGGCAGGATCCAGGGGCCAAAACGTCCACAGGGGCCCCGTGGACACACAGCAAAGCCATCATCAATGCCACACACTGCTTCATGGTGGAGCTGCACTCGTTCTCCCAGACACAGCAACAAGACTAGATGCTCCATGGAAGCTTGTTTATATGTCATTTAAAAGCCACAAACCCCTCTCTCTTCTCCTGATTGGCTACTGGCGCCTGATTGAGTTTCAATCAACATCACAGTCCCCTTGCACTCACTCTTAGTGTGATCAAATGGATGATTGATTTAAGGGAGCGGGCAGGTTGCAACATGCTGTAGATCTGTGTGGCTTACTGTTTGATGACGAGTTCAAAAACCGCAGTGTTTGCAAACTGAGGTTATCAATCAAACCCTATGAACCCTAATCAAAGCAACTGTGGATTTTGTATCACTTTCTACTTATGTTGCAACCTGAGGCCAATGATATTATCTCGCCGTACTTAAAATAGGGTCGATCCCAGGAAACAGTGCGACCCCATTATTAACTAATGATTTAATTAACAGGATACTGAACTTTATTTTAACTCTATTTAGTATGTAAAGATTTGTTTTTATTAAATAGAACATTTTGGTCACACTTTAAGTTTCCTAAATTACTATGCGCTTACATCAATAAATACGTTTGCACTGATCACAATGTACTGATTGTGTTGATGCTGTATTACACAGCACTTGCTGATATTGAGGCGGATACGGGTCAGTTTAGGGACGGGTTTGGTGGTAAGGGTGGGTTAAGGTCAACGGTGTAGTTATAGATACTTATAGATATAAATAACTGCTGTAATTACATACATTTTTAAAAAAATACGCAAGTTCAATGTAAAAACATGTATGTTGTCACATTCACGTTAGTTTGGAGTCGCCATGTTTTGTCATCACCTGCCTTCGTCACTCATGGACATGTTGTCTATGTTAAGTGTGTGTTGCTATCTGTTCACCTTTCTGTTGGATATTTAGAGAATAAACCTTTTGAATTGATTCGTATACGTCTTCCTCATCTGTCTGCCAGCAACCACCCGTGACAGAATACCGGACCAAACAAGTAAACGTGTTTGTACCATGGACTTTCCAGCATTAAGTCTCATGTGTCCTGAGCAGGGAGAACGCTCCCTCGAGAGAGATTTTGAAGTATTTTTTGATCTCGCCCATCAGACCACCTTCCCGGATAACTGCATGTGCACGTTCCTGGATGTCGGACTCAACCGCAAGTTGTCCGGGGACTTTCCTCGAGGGAGCTTCGCAACATATGTGGAGTGGGTGCTGACATCCTGCGGATCTGAGTTCACCTTCGAGGATGCCGCCAGCCAGTGCCCAGCCAGTGCCCAGCCAGACGACGAGGATCGATGACCTGATGACCGCAGGTAGCGTGACGGAGACCGCCGCGATCAATTAGCCCACGCCCACAAGAGCGACCGAGGACCATAGCGCCACGGTGCTGGTGGACTTCGAGGGTTTGGAAGTTTGGGGTTTATTTTGGAGAGGATATTTGTTTGCCCCTGTACTGCTGCCCGAACCTGTCAGTCCTCTAACTGTCTCGCTGGCCCCGCCCAGCCTCCCTCTCCCACCACCTCTCAAGTCTATTCAGAACACACGATTCTTTTTTGGTTTTAGCATGGAACTCCAGCCAATCCCCCAGTCTCCAGTCATCTGTACCACCCAGTCATCTCTGTCACCCTTCAGTCCCTTGGCACCACCTCAGGCTCCACCTCCGCCCTCTCAGGAGGTCGTCGCTGTGGCTCCGTCGCGGCCCTCAGGATCTTCACCACACCGGCTGCACGGTGGGCTCCATCCTCGCCTTCGTCGTCTCCAGTCATTCCCCTCACAAGCATTCCTCCATGGCTCCTCCTTATATCAACACCGCCGTAGAGCACTCCGCTGGCTGTGGCCTGGATGGAAATCCATCAGCCCCTGCTCAAGGCCACCCCTTGGCTCACTCCACCTTCATCACTACCCTGGACTTTGTTGTTCGTCCTCCTCCCGGTCTTCCTTCCCCAGAACCTTCATCTGCCTGTCTGTGCCATCCCTTCGCCATCCCCTCATCCTCTTTATCTTCTCTTCACGGGGCGAGGTCGCGCCTACCGAGAGGGGGCGTTCTGTCACATTCACGTTAGTTTGGACTCACCATGTTTTGTCATCACCTGCCTTCAGGTCACTCATTTGTTGTCACAAATATCAAATTATTAATTTAAGTGTTTGTACATAGTAGCTAAAGACACCTAACAATATTAAAGTGGGACCAACATTATTTTTTTTTATTTTTTTTTTCTTACTTTTTTTAATGTCTTTATTAGTCAGACTACTAAAAATTACTGTCTGTGTAGTTCTTTTATTCCATTTTCTGAGAAATTGTAGAATTTGTCTTTGCTGTTTGTATTTCTGGGTTGTGTTTTTTCTGAAAATGAACCCTGTAACCTTGTCTTTTGATCATTTCCCCCCCCCCCCCCCCCCCCCGATAAACTAATCTAATAACACAACATACCATTAAACTATCCAAATAAGTCAGGCGTGGATTGATTTCATTGTTCTTTAGACTGTGCCTTAATTTGTAACTTTTTTGGAAGAACACTACATCTTACTCATGTAAATTGATTCCTAAGCTTTGCATGGTTCTCTAAACTCTAAACAACACCGGACACTGAACTCAAACAGAACTGAACATATATATGTTCAGTTCTGTTTGAGTTCAGTGTCCGGTGTTGTCTACAGTATGTTAAGTGTGTGTTGCTATCTGTTTGCCATTCTGTTGGATTTTTAGAGAATAAACCTTTTTAATTGATTCGTATACGTCTTCCTCATCTGTCTGCCAACAACCACACGTGACATATATACACAATAAGTGCACTATATCAAATTATGAATTTAAGTATTTGTACATAGTAGCTAAAGACACCTAACAATATTAAAGTGGGACCAACATTTATTTTTTATTTTTTTACTTTTTTAATGTCTTTATTAGTCAGACTACTAAAAATTACCCCCCCCCCCCGATAAACTAATCTAATAACACAACATGCCATTAAACTATCCAAATAAGTCAGGCATGGATTGATTTCATTGTTCTTTATAGACTGTGCCTTAATCTGTAACTTTTTTGGAAGAACACTACATTTTTTGATTCCTACAAATTGATTCCTAAGCTTTGCATGTTTCTCTAAACTCTTCCGTGTAAACATAAGATTATGTCACTATGTGTGGACTATGATACTTGCAGCTGCAAGGTCAATACCATGTTGTTGTAGAGATGCTGTGAACACAACATTATGTATGCTTAAAGGGGTCAATGCTCAAATGATATGATAAAGTCCACTTGTAATGTTAAAAAAGTTTAAAAACAGATTTTTGCTGCTGTCTTTAAGAATCCTTCCCTTCACATAAGCTTCTCTGATCACAAGCTGAACTTATTGTACAGTATATTGTTAAATATAATATAGTTTTAAACTAAACTATCTTTCAATAACAGCCTCTTTTAAAATTCTGTATTACATTGTATGTCTCAATCCACACTAAAATGTACTGCACAAAGATCTGACTGAAATTATCAGTAATAATAAACTTTTTCCATTTGTGTCAAACGTTATGGTTCTTCAGAAGCATATGCTAAGAGTAAAGGATCACACAGTCAGGTTAACTGTTAGTTCTTCTGGTGTTAAGGAATAATAGCATACAGTATATATTGATTTCTCATTAGGACAGTAAACTTGGATGATTGTGTGTTGATGCATTTATCACCTCAGCAAATGGTATTTTTTTAACTAAGTAGAAAAGTTATAGTATGATTTCTTAGTCTTATATTCAAAAGACCAATGATCAATCAAAGGTTGAGCATGCAAGCTCATTGGCTATTGATACAGCAGGAACCAATCAGCTGCGCCCTATAGATAATGATGTGATTACGAGCAGGTTGAGATAGCTTGCGCCATCTAGAGTTTGATGACAGAACTTTTTATTTATACATGATTTGATTTTCTTGTCACAGCTGTTATAATATTGTAATACTGTGTTTCAGGACCTTTATCAGTCAATCACACTGGTCCAGTAAAGTATTTATTGGACTGAATGTACTGGAGACATTTACACACTTATGTTGTTCAGTTTTTAATATTTTCCCTTTCAAAGCTTGCAACATGGGATAACACCTGGATGTTCCTCAGCAGATTTTACTGTTAGTTACTGACGAGGATGACGATGAGGAGGAGGAGGAGGAGGAAGGCGCAAAAATCCTGATATGCCCACACGAAGAGGAGGGACCACAACTCCTGGGCCCGTGCAGATACGTGGTGGAGGGAAGGGGCAGATTGGATAAACAGAGGGGGGTATTTTTACAAAGCCATGGCATGGGAATTCTTGGTGTCCCTCAGATGCTGATTCTGGAAACCCTGAAGGGCCTTCTGGACAGTTGTGTGGATGGTCTGGACGGCCCATTTGGCCAGGTGTTTTGTCTTTGTGGTCATGGCCAGCATGTTCTGGACGGCCCCTTTGGCCAGGTGTTTTGTCTTTGTGGTCATGGCCAGCATGTTCAGGACGGCCCCTTTGGTCAGGTGTTTTCTCTTTGTGGTCATGGCCAGCATGTTCTGGACGGCCCCTTTGGTCAGGTGTTTTCTCTTTGTGGTCATGGCCAGCATGTTCTGGACGGCCCCTTTGGTCAGGTGTTTTCTCTTTGTGATCATGGCTGCCATGTCCCGGGCGATGGGGGTGATCATGCCCTGGTTGATGTCCTGGATGGCGATGGGGTCCATGGGATTTACAGTCTCTCTTTGACTGAGCGGGGTGTTGCCATGGATGAGTTAAGTTCTGGAAACAATTAGAGCACAATGATTACATAGCTAGAGAGAAGAAAATAACCGGGACTTGCTGTTCCAGTTTAAGTGTGTTATCGAGACGTATACCTGAGCTTCATAAACTGTACATTCCACTTCTAGACCATCAACCCCTGGTACCGGAGTTCCGAATTTAGAGGACTTACAGAACCCATACCGCTAGAGAAAGAAAAAGAGAAAGAGAGGTGTTCATAACTACAGATCTTGAACCGTATCACCATGTTTTCCCCAGTTGATTAACAACAGTAGGTTAAGAAAACTGTTTTGTATTTGCATAAAGTTCCAAGACAGAGCTTGATAAAGCCTGGTTCAAAATTGTTGTTTAATTTTGTTGAAATTATAGTTAAAGGTTTAGGGCAGATTTTGGATATCTCTTTCTATAAATCAGAAAACACTGTCAACAGGCATAAACACTGCTGGTCTGGAAAGCCTAGGCGGAGCTGCTTGCTTGCAGGACCGAGGTGGAGCCAGGGACTCGGAAGACCAGGGTGACGCCAAAGGGAGCAAGGACAAAGGAGGAACCGTAGGGAAGGAGGAGCCTGGTGGAGCCAGAGGAATGGAGGACTGAGGCATAGCCTGAGGCCCAAAAGTCTGCAGCGAAGCCAGGGTGACCGAGGCGAAGACATGACAGACCACGGTGGAGACGAGGGAGCGTGGAGCCAAGGCAATGCCAAAGGGCTGACAGACTGAGGTGGAGTCAGGGGCTCTGAGCAGGGGAATCTGCCTCACAGGGCAGAGCTGGGGATCGGAAAGCCCGAGGTGGGGCTAGAGAGCTGAACAGAACCAGCAGAGACTGCCAAACCTGGGAACTGGACGGAGTCAGCAGAGGGAACGGGACTGACTGGCACAAAGGAGCTTGGAAGCTGGGCTGGATCAACCGAGGAGGAAGGAGGCAGCCCTACGGGACAGGCAGAGGAGGGAAAAGTTCAAGGGTGGGGACTTGGATCCTCAAACCACAAATTAATGATCCAGTGCTCATCTCCTGGCCCTATAATGGACTGGGCAGCCAGACCTGGCTGCAGGCTCTGGTTCTGTAGCAGGAATGGGCTCTAGCATGGGGTCCACGGAAGGACCCCCCCTTCCGTGGCCTTGGAGCACTTGTTAAGGCTGGTATTGTAGAACACACAGAGGGAGTGGTCAGGATAGTGTGTGAGGGAACGATCCCTTTGATATTTGAGAAGGAGATGATTGGCTGATGTCCAACACTAATTTCTTTACTCTGTAGATGGTGGTTCTTCTGTAACGGCTTGTCAAATGGGATGAGAAGTCTTCAACAGTAAGTCATTTATAAACTAAAACAGAATGGGTAGCAGAACAGGAAAAACCAGGACAGCAAACAAGACACATGTGTAAATAATAATGTAACTACAGAAACAAACAAGAACAAAATCAGTAACTAAGGAAACCAAAACTAAACAGAGAGGAGAAACAGGAACAGAATGTCAAAATAATAGTCCATGGAACCAAACATAGCCTTAAAAATCTACAGACACAAATAGATAAAGTGTAATTAAATAAACATTTAATTGTGTATTTTGGATGTTTTCTTAGTCTGACATAAGACTATGGGAGTTATCGGAGTATAATAGCCCAAAATCTCAAAATTGACTTAAAAGACAATGTTTTTTGCTGTACTGTCTTCCTTTAATTATAGTAATTAATGAAATAAGTTCTAAAGTATTGAACGTTGTGCACTTACAGCCTGATCTCCACATAAAGCCTTGCATGCTTCTGGCTTCTGGGATGCTTCCTCCTTTGAACAGTTTGTCTCCATAATGGCAAATTCAGCAAAAAAGCTTTGACCGAAACTCATCCACTAAGAAACAGACAAATATTCTGTTAACATTCAGTTGCAAACCACATGCAAGCAAAGAATGTTTGAAAAAATACCGTCTTCAAACTATTGTCCGTTTGAAAATTAAACTTGGACGTTTTGCTCTGTATTGTACACTATACACACCCATATCGAAACGCATATTTTGAAATATTTCAAATGCACTTTTGATTATTATTTTATTTCTTATAGTGGTATTAATACAGAAAATAATACAGATATAACTGAAATACGGGACACTGCTAATGTCTTGCAGGACGCAGGACAAAGCTCCCAATTTCGGGACTATCCTGCATTTTCCCCATAGATGTAGCACCATTCACCGGACGTTACAATTCAGAACTGCGGTGATACGTAAAACAACCAACTCAATAAAACGTTGCCAGATTTACACATTCATCGGTGTCTGATAAAACTGAACACGCTTTTAGCACTATTCGCTGGACATTTCAATTCAAAAACTGTCACAAAATGCGCAAAGAAGTTTTGCAGAAATGTCAATATTTTTATTGAATCTATCAGTGTTGAGTGGAATTGGTGAAAAATGACGAACACATACTGCCACCTACTGGTTTGGAGAGTTATTTTCTCTCAGTCTTTGCACTGTGTGCGCTTTAGCTCAGACACTGACATAGCCAGGCGACAACACACTCAGCTTTTGACGGCGCTAGTTTTTTTTTATGTTGGTTTGGCGTGTCTGTGTTTTCCCCTTCAGTTGTCTGTGTCATTAAATTCAATATTCACATTGCGGAAAATTGTTAAATTTTAGCAAACTTGCTTCAAACTGTCGCTCTATTACTTAGCGGGTATTTACGCTGCGTTACAAGTTGCATTTTGACAACTTTGGAATGGAATGACGCGTAAAATCGTGTAATTTCCGTTTTCCATTTCCATTCATGTACTCGCATAGAATATTCAAGCTTCACCCGAGTCTGAAAGACGTCACCTGTGTTCTGATCCTTCCCACTTCCAGCAGTTTAAAGTAAGATGCATGACTGGAGTCTTTGTTGAATTTCTGCAGGGCGGTTTGCACACTCTCCAGACCCTTCGGATCGTGCAAGGGCAGTAGACTGGGGCAGTCAGGGCATTTTGCCACAAGTATTTGATGTGAACCTGGAACAAAATACAAAACTATGAGCAATATACAATCACTATGTGAAATGTGACTTAATTTGACTATGCATAATTATAATTTTACATGAGTTGCATTTTCTAAATTATGTACTCTTTGACAAAGTGAGCTTAAACATTGCTATGGGTTCTTTGAAAGGCTAGAGTGTTGATCTACTAAATAAGAAAGTCACTCTGTTGGTTTGTTTACAGCACCTGCTTCAGTGTCACAGATGTAGCGCTTCACGGCTGCTCTTCCCTTAAAGCTGGAGACCGTCACATTACATTTCGCTGTCACTTTCTATTAAGAGAACATTAAAAGGCTGTTAACCACTCACAAAAGTCATATTCAGAGCAATAACAGGCAGTGTATCTGAGTCTGTGATGTTCAGCTCACCGTCTGCGCTTCGCTTCTAGTCGTACACTGATCTAAAGGTTTGGGACTGGCAATGTGGCATTCAGTTTCCTCTAAGGTAATTCCCAAGACGACCTCACAAGGATCCATCTGCGCAGAAACAAGACAGTTTGCACATCATGAAAATCTTTTTTTCTTTCATTATGTTGGTGAAATACACTAAAAGCACTCTTTTGAGAATCTGAAACACAGGAAGAGACTGTCATGAAAGCTCACCTTCTTCTCTGCACTGCGACTGTCCAGCGAGACGAATTTGAACTTGTATCCATGGCGGTGATGTTCATTAATGAACCGCTCGGCGGCTAACGTGGCGTTTTTGTCCTGATCTGCTTGGCACTTGTACCCAACATCACTGACTTTTTGGAGGCCGGCCGCGTGTAGAGCCGAGACCAAAGCTGCTAATATCACCAGCTCTCTCATACTGCAATCTTCCACCAAGTAAAAGTTCTCTTCTCTCGCCCAGACCTTTATAATATACACCGTCGGGGGACATAAGCAAACAATTTTGAGCCAGAGTTGCTTGCCAATGTAAATGATGTCAACACAAATATAAAAATGGGACATGAGCGAATGTCATGCGAGAGAGGATAGTTAACTCAGGCTAACTATTAAGCAGAAATCACCATCACTTTGAGGTTTTTTTTTGGAATTAAAGTACACTGGGAAACATTTGGTGTAGGAACAACAATTTTGGGTTACATTTTATTTTAAGGTGTCTTTGTTACTGTAATTATACAGTACTGAGTAATATTAAGTTACATGTATTTACTATAGGGTTAGGATTAGGCTTTGGTTTGGTTTAGGGTTAGTAACATTATGTATAATTTACAGTTTTTACTATAGTAACTACATGTAACGTGTAACAATGACATGGTAAAATAAAGTGTTACCCAATTTTAAATCAGAAATTGCTTGTATATTTCACAAATTACAAAGAAACGGCAAGTAACACATTGAATTATACGTGAAATATGTGAAATTTTAAAGTATATAAGGCTGAAACAGTATTTTCTAAATCCATTGTAAAATATTTTTTTGCGGTGTAGCTTTTGTGTTTCTAAATTATGATTAATGGGTCATGCCAATAAATGCGTTAACATTCATTTTTATAGGTTTTGCATCTTCAGTGCAAATCATGCATACAAATATTTGATTATAATTTACATTAAATAAGTGTTATTAATTTTATGTCATTTGTATTATGCTAGGGCTGTCAACTGATTAAAAACGTTTTATTATATTTATCATACATTGTGCCTTTAACCGCAAATTAACCGCAATAAATTGCAGACAAAAGTCCCCAAACGACAGACAATTCAAAAACCTAATATTATTGCATATGTGCATTGAATTGAAGTGCACAATTGCATATTGTTCAATTAGTGCATTGAAAAGGCGTAACAAAGAGTGGCTTTAGAAGTCAATATAAAGTTTTTTATTTTCCATTTCATTCAACACACGCCTCTCAGTGCCTGTCATCCATTTTGCAATCAAGCACTGACTTTGGACTCATGGGGGTGGCACTAGAAGCTTGTTTTAATAGTAGAAGAATGACTTAATACAGAATATTTGTTAAATATACAAGTTTCTGTATATAATAAAGTTTGTATGTCTATGTGTTTGGCGTGTTTTAATGAAAAAAAGTGTTTTTAATGATAGTAGATAAGTACTATAATGTATTATAACTGGGTTACAATTATGAGACCATATTATAAGGTGCATTAAAAGGCATAATTAATGCATTAAAATGATTTTATAATGAAAAAGGCTTCAAGTAAATCGTTAATCAATGCTCTTCCGTGTAATGTTCAGTATGGTTGTTTGAACTGTAAGGTTACAGCAGATGCCATAGGCAACCATTAAAAGTTGTTATAAAAATTTTTTCCAGAATGTTCTACAATTGTAAAAAATAAGCATATATTGGTAGTTTACTATTTTTGGACTTGCATTTTTGAAAACATTATGTGTTAAATAGTTTTGCTTTTTGGAAAAGCACAGAAATCAATTCCAGCATTTTTGTTTTTGTAATACCGTCTTGAAATCAACTTCATTATGAAATGTGTCATTGGTGTTTCTGGCTCCCAATACCTTTTAACTGGTAAAAGAAATAGGAAAAATTATTTACCTATTACCTTTGAAATTATAAAGAAGATTAATTAAACAAATGTTCAATACAAGCTTTATGGACAAAACATGTGCTGCATAAATATTATTACCACAGAAAATACATGCAATCGACAATGGTTTAAAAGACTAATTCTGTTAGTGCATAATTATTTAGGGCAAAAACAACAAAAACATCATGGATTTTTGTTTAATCGTGGGGGTGTTAAAAGTGAGTGGTCAGCACAAACAGATGAAAAAAATCAATGTGTTTTCTAAACTGAGTCGAGTAAAGGTAAAGTTCACCTCCTAACAGCCAATGAAACGTGGAGCACTTGCATAATTTGGAAGGCAATTATTTGCTAAACTCTGGAGAACAGAATCTGCTGTTACTTTGCCCATGTGTGCTCAGTATTAGCCCTGATGTTTATCTGGCCATGATGCAATCAATCAAAATCCATTTCGATATAACTATTCCTTTCTTTGTAAAGCTTTTGAATAACTGTTTGAATGTTCCTTGCTTTTATTTTGTGATTATTTTTATTCCTCTCTATGTAAAGCACTTTGAATTGCCATAGTGTATGAAATGTCCTGTATAAAAAAACTTGCCTTGCCTATTAAAATGGCTCATAAACATATACACTAAATACTCTCAATTCACTCTTGATTTATTTAAAAAATATATGACCATGGGATGTTACTACAATGAGTGAGGTTTTACAGAGCAACCGCTATATATTTAAAGTGTTTTCAAGGTTTTTTTTTTTTTGTTGGGTTTTTTTTGCGTTGTTTACTATAGTTTTTGGGAAGTGGAGCATTGTCTGTTACTGAATGTGGAGAAGCGTTAACCATGTTAAATGAAAATGTATTTCAAAAAATGAAAATATTACATATTTAGGATTTAGTGTTCAGCTGCAAATTGTTTTTAAAACGTTTATTGAAAGTTTAAATAACATTAAATCATGTTTATTCTGAAATTTGCTTGTGTCTACTATCATTCATTTATTTGTTTGCAGGTTCCTCCTTCCATACAGGAAACTATTGTTTTCACTCAAAATCTTCTTAACAAAATTAAAATGATAAACCAAATATTCATCCATCCATCCATCCATCTTCTACCGCTTATCCGGGGCCGGGTCGCGGGGGCAGCAGTCTAAGCAGGGATGCCCAGACTTCCCTCTCCCTAGACACTTCCTCCAGCTCTTCCGGGGGGACACCGAGGCGTTCCCAGGCCAGCCGGGAGACATAGTCTCTCCAGCGTGTCCTAGGTCTTCCCCGGGGTCTCCTCCCGGTGGGACATGCCCGGAACACCTTCCCGGGAAGGCGTCCAGGAGGCATCCGGAAAAGATGCCCGAGCCACCTCAACTGACCCCTCTCGATGTGGAGGAGCAGCGGCTCTAATCTGAGCTCCTCCCGAGTGACCGAGCTTCTCACCCTATCTCTAAGGGATCGCCCAGCCACCCTGCGGAGAAAGCTCATTTCGGCCGCTTGTATCCGGGATCTTGTCCTTTCGGTCATGACCCACAGCTCATGACCATAGGTGAGAGTAGGAACGTAGATTGACTGGTAAATCGAGAGCTTCGCCTTGCGGCTCAGCTCCTTCTTTACCACGACAGACCGGTACAGGGACCGCATTACTGCAGAAGCTGCACCGATCCGCCTGTCAATCTCCCGTTCCATCCTTCCCTCACTCGTGAACAAGACCCCAAGATACTTGAACTCCTCCACATGAGGCAGGAGCTCTCCACCAACCTGAAGCGAGCAAGCCACCCTTTTCCGACTGAGAACCATGGCCTCGGACTTGGAGGTGCTGATTTTCATCCCAGCCGCTTCACACTCGGCTGCAAACCGTCCCAGTGCATGCTGGAGGTCCTGGTCTGATGAGGCCAACACGACAACATCATCCGCAAAGAGCAGAGATGAAATCGTGTGGTCCCCAAACCCGACCCCCTCCGGCCCCTGGCTGCGCCTAGAAATTCTGTCCATAAAAATTATGAACAGAACCGGCGACAAAGGGCAGCCCTGCCGGAGTCCAACACGCACCGGGAACAAGTCTGACTTACTGCTGGCAATACGAACCAAGCTCCTGCTCCGGTCGTACAGGGACCGGATAGCCCTTAGCAAAGGGCCCCGGACCCCATACTCCCGGAGCACCCTCCACAGGCCGCCGCGAGGGACACAGTCGAATGCCTTCTCCAAATCCACAAAGCACATGTAGATTGGTTGGGCAAACTCCCATGAGCCCTCCAGCACCCTGTAGAGGGTATAGAGCTGGTCCAGTGTTCCACGACCGGGACGAAAACCACACTGTTCCTCCTGAATCCGAGGTTCTACTATCGGCCGGATTCTCCTCTCCAGTACCCTGGCATAGACTTTCCCAGGGAGGCTGAGAAGTGTGATCCCCCTATAGTTTGAGCACACCCTCCGATCCCCCTTCTTGAAAAGAGGGACCACCACCCCGGTCTGCCAGTCCAAAGGTACTGTCCCCAACCGCCACGCGATGTTGCAGAGGCGTGTCAGCCAAGACAGCCCCACAACATCCAGAGACTTGAGGTACTCAGGGCGGATCTCATCCACCCCCGGTGCCTTGCCACCGAGGAGTTTCTTGACTACCTCGGTGACTTCAGCTTGGGTGATGGATGAGTCCGCCTCCGAGCCCTCAGCCTCTGCTTCCTCAATGGAAGACGTGACGGCGGGATTGAGGAGATCCTCGAAGTATTCCTTCCACCGTCCGGTGATATCCCCAGTCGAGGTCAACAGCTGCCCACCTCCACTGTAAACAGCGTTGGTAGGGCACTGCTTCCCCCTCCTGAGGCGCCGGACGGTTTGCCAGAATCTCTTCGAGGCCGACCGATAGTCCTTCTCCATGGCCTCACCGAACTCCTCCCAGGCCCGAGTTTTTGCCTCCACAACCACCCGGGCTGCAGTCCGCTTGGCCCGTCGGTACCCATCAGCTGCCTCAGGAGTCCCACAAGCCAGCCAGGCCCGATAGGACTCCTTCTTCAGCTTGACGGCATCCCTTACTTCCGGTGTCCACCACCGGGTTCGGGGATTGCCGCCTCGACAGGCACCGGAGACCTTACGGCCACAGCTCCGAGTGGCCGCGTTGACAATGGAGGTGGAGAACATGGTCCACTCGGACTCAATATCTCCAGACTCCCTCGGGATCTGGTCGAAGCTCTGCCGGAGGTGGGAGTTGAAGATCTCTCTGACAGGAGATTCGGCCAAACGTTCCCAACAGACCCTCACAGTACGTTTGGGTCTGCCGAGTCTGTCCAGCTTCCTCCCCCGCCATCGGATCCAACTCACCACCAGGTGGTGATCAGTTGACAGCTCCGCCCCTCTCTTCGCCCGAGTGTCCAAGACATACGGCCGGAGGTCGGATGAAACGACCACAAAGTCGATCATCGACCTCCGGCCTAGGGTGTCCTGGTGCCATGTGCACTGATGGACACCCTTATGCTTGAACATGGTGTTCGTTATGGACAAGCTGTAACTAGCACAGAAGTCCAATAACAGAACACCACTCGGGTTCAGATCAGGGGGGCCGTTCCTCCCAATCACGCCCCTCCAGGTGTCACTGTCGCTGCCCACGTGGGCGTTGAAGTCCCCCAGTAAAACGATGGAGTCCCCAGTCGGAGCACTTTCCAGCACCCCTCCCAGAGACTCCAAGAAGGCCGGGTACTCTGCACTGCCGTTCGGCCCGTAAGCACAAACGACAGTGAGAGACCTATCCCCGACCCGAAGGCGTAGGGAAGCGACCCTCTCGTTCACCGGGGTGAACTCCAACACATGGCGGCTGAGCTGGGGAGCTATAAGCAAACCCACACCAGCCCGCCGCCTCTCACCATGGGCAACTCCAGAGTGGTGAAGAGTCCATCCTCTCTCGAGGAGTGTGGTTCCAGAGCCCAAGCCGTGCGTGGAGGTGATCCCAACTATCTCTAGTCGGAATCTCTGAACCTCACGCACAAGCTCAGGCTCCTTCCCCGCCAGAGAGGTGACATTCCATGTCCCTAGAGCTAGATTCCACGTCCAGGGATCGGGTTGTCTAGGCTCCCGCCTTCGACTGCCGCCCGATCCACTTAGCACCGGCCCCTTACGGTCCCTCCTGCAGGTGGTGGGTCCACGGGAGGGTGGCCCCACGTCACTCCTTCGGGCTGAGCCCGGCCGGACCCCATGGGGGGAGGCCCGACCACCAGGCGCTCGCATACGAGCCCCAACCCCGGGCCTGGCTCCAGGGTGGGGCCCCGGCTGCGCCATACCGGGCGACGTCACGGTCCTCCTTTTTTTGGGCATCATAGGGGGTTTTGAACCGCTCTTAGTCTGACCCGTCGCCTAGGACCTGTTTGCCTTGGGAGACCCTACCAGGGGCATATAGCCCCAGACAACATAGCTCCTAGGTTCATTCGGGTACTCAAACCCCTCCACCACGGTAAGGTGGCAGTTCAAGGAGGGGAACCAAATATTTGAATCCCCAAATAATAAATACAATTCTCTCAGATTTTACCTGGTGCCCATTTCACCCCGTCATTGTGTTCATGATTATTTAGCCTATATAATATACATATGAAGAGTTCAGATGCAAAAGCCTCTAAGTGCCATCTGAAATTTTCTTTTAGAATGATCATTTTTAACAAGCTCATATATTTAAGTTCAGTAATTTCACCTAAATGACAATTAATAGGTCATTTTCATTGCCATTTAAGTGAAATTACTGAACTTAAATATACGAGCTTGATAAAAATTATCATTCTAGAAGAAAATTTCAGATGGCACTTAGAGGCTTTTGCATCTGAAGACTTCATATATATATATATATATATATATACACTGCTCAAAAAAATAAAGGGAACACTTAAACAACACAATGTAACTCCAAGTCAATCACACTTATGTGAAATCAAACTGTCCACTTAGGAAGCAACACTGGTTGACAATCAATTTCACATGTTGTTGTGCAAATGAAATAGACAACAGGTTGAAGTTATAGGCAATTAGCAAGACACCCCCAATAAAGGAGTGGTTCTGCAGGTGGTGACCACAGACCACTTCTCAGTTCCTATGCTTCCTGGCTGATGTTTTGGTCAATTTTGAATGCTGGCGGTGCTTTCACTCTAGTGGTAGCATGAGACGGAGTCTACAACCCACACAAGTGGCTCAGGTAGTGCAGCTCATCCAGGATGGCACATCAATGCGAGCTGTGGCAAGAAGGTTTGCTGTGTCTGTCAGCGTAGTGTCTGGCAAGAAGGTTTGCTGTGTCTGTCAGCGTAGCGTCTGTCAGGACGTTTGGCATTTGCCAGAGAACACCAAGATTGGCAAAATCGCCACTGGGGCCCTGTGCTCTTCACAGATGTTGTAGGCAGCAGAACGTTCTCCATGGCGTCTCCAGACTCTGTCACGTCTGTCACATGTGCTCAGTGTGAACCTGCTTTCATCTGTGAAGAGCACAGGGCGCCAGTGGCGAATTTGCCAATCTTGGTGTTCTCTGGCAAATGCCAAACGTCCTGCACGGTGTTGGGCTGTAAGCACAACCCCCACCTGTGGACGTCGGGCCCTCATACCGCCCTCATGGAGTCTGTTTCTGACCGTTTGAGCAGACACATGCACATTTGTGGCCTGCTGGAGGTCATTTTGCAGGGCTCTGGCAGTGCTCCTCCTGCTCCTCCTTGCACAAAGGCGGAAGTAGCGGTCCTGCTGCTGGGTTGTTGCCCTCCTACGGCCTCCTTCACGTCTCCTGATGTACTGGCCTGTCTCCTGGTAGCGCCTCCATGCTCTGGACACTACGCTGACAGACACAGCAAACCTTCTTGCCACAGCTCGCATTGATGTGCCATCCTGGATGAGCTGCACTACCTGAGCCACTTGTGTGGGTTGTAGACTCCGTCTCATGCTACCACTAGAGTGAAAGCACCGCCAGCATTCAAAAGTGACCAAAACATCAGCCAGGAAGCATAGGAACTGAGAAGTGGTCTGTGGTCACCACCTGCAGAACCACTCCTTTATTGGGGGTGTCTTGCTAATTGCCTATAATTTCAACCTGTTGTCTATTCCATTTGCACAACAGCATTTGAAATTGATTGTCAATCAGTGTTGCTTCCTAAGTGGACAGTTTGATTTCACAGAAGTGTGATTGACTTGGAGTTGCATTGTGTTGTTTAAGTGTTCCCTTTATTTTTTGAGCAGTGTATATATATATACAGTGAGGAAAATAAGTATTTGAACACCCTGCTATTTTGCAAGTTCTCCCACTTAGAAATCATGGAGGGGTCTGAAATTGTCATCGTAGGTGCATGTCCACTGTGAGAGACATAATCTAAAAAAAAAAAATCCAGAAATCACAATATATGATTTTTTAACTATTTATTTGTATGATACAGCTGCAAATAAGTATTTGAACACCTGAGAAAATCAATGTTAATATTTGGTACAGTAGCCTTTGTTTGCAATTACAGAGGTCAAACGTTTCCTGTAGTTTTTTACCAGGTTTGCACACACTGCAGGAGGGATTTTGGCCCACTCCTCCACACAGATCTTCTCTAGATCAGTCAGGTTTCTGGGCTGTCGCTGAGAAACACGGAGTTTGAGCTCCCTCCAAAGATTCTCTATTGGGTTTAGGTCTGGAGACTGGCTAGGCCACGCCAGAACCTTGATATGCTTCTTACAGAGCCACTCCTTGGTTATCCTGGCTGTGTGCTTCGGGTCATTGTCATGTTGGAAGACCCAGCCTCGACCCATCTTCAATGCTCTAACTGAGGGAAGGAGGTTGTTCCCCAAAATCTGGCAATACGTGGACCCGGTCATCCTCTCCTTAATACAGTGCAGTCGCCCTGTCCCATGTGCAGAAAAACACCCCCAAAGCATGATGCTACCACCCCCATGCTTCGCAGTAGGGATGGTGTTCTTGGGATGGTACTCATCATTCTTCTTCCTCCAAACACGTTTAGTGGAATTATGACCAAAAAGTTGTATTTTGGTCTCATCTGACCACATGACTTTCTCCCATGACTCCTCTGGATCATCCAAATGGTCATTGGCAAACTTAAGACGGGCCTTGACATGTGCTGGTTTAAGCAGGGGAACCTTCCGTGCCATGCATGATTTCGAACCATGACGTCTTAGTGTATTACCAACAGTAACCTTGGAAACGGTGGTCCCAGCTCTTTTCAGGTCATTGACCAGCTCCTCCCGTGTAGTTCTGGGCTGATTTCTCACCTTTCTTAGGATCATTGAGACCCCACGAGGTGAGATCTTGCATGGAGCCCCAGTCCGAGGGAGATTGACAGTCATGTTTAGCTTCTTCCATTTTCTAATGATTGCTCCAAAAGTGGACCTTTTTTCACCAAGCTGCTTGGCAATTTCCCCGTAGCCCTTTCCAGCCTTGTGGAGGTGTACAATTTTGTCTCTAGTGTCTTTGGACAGCTCTTTGGTCTTGGCCATGTTAGTAGTTGGATTCTTACTGATTGTATGGGGTGGACAGGTGTCTTTATGCAGCTAACGACCTCAAACAGGTGCATCTAATTTAGGATAATAAATGGAGTGGAGGTGGACATTTTAAAGGCAGACTAACAGGTCTTTGAGGGTCAGAATTCTAGCTGATAGACAGGTGTTCAAAAACTTATTTGCAGCTGTATCATACAAATAAATAGTTAAAAAATCATACATTGTGATTTCTGGATTTTTTTTTTTAGATTATGTCTCTCACAGTGGACATGCACCTACGATGACAATTTCAAACCCATCCATGATTTCCAAGTGGGAGAACTTGCACAATAGCAGGGTGTTCAAATACTTATTTTCCTCACTATATATACACACACACACACACACACACACACACACACATTGCAGCCTAAACATAAATAGCAAGAGCATTACATCTAGCATGAAGTGCCCATTATCTTTATAGCGCTTTCTACAATACAGATTTAATGGGAATTTTACATAAAACTTTGCTATTTTTAATAAACCTGTATATAAATATCATTTCTAATTTTGGCAAATAAATTTAAAAAATGCCATACAAAAAAACTAATTTGGGTCACTGCTTAATGATGATGGGAAAATGTGGTCTAGCTGACCATGAGAAGCACTTCTTTGGTCTTCATCACATTTCAAAGCTGAGGGGAAAAAATAGCTTTTTCCCATTGTTAACCATTGAATTTCATTGGCAACAGAACTCAATGCAATCCAGTAATGGTTTAGAACTGTTACTATGCCCGATAACATTTAAAAAATTCCTACAAACAATGATGCTTTTCGCAGGAACAGACAGTTTGGTGGTCTTTGAGATAGCTCAGCAATTGTGAGGCTTCTCATTTGCATGGGTTCTCAAGTGTTGTTTTGATGCTAAAATAACGTGGTATTGATCACAGTTAAATGGCCTTACTCCAGAGTGAATTCAGAGCACATTAAGACCTCCTGTTCTTGTGAAACTCTTTCCACACACATGACTTGGCAGATATAAACCCAATAGAGAATCTTTGGAGGGAGCTCAAACTCCGTGTTTCTCAGCGACAGCCCAGAAACCTGACTGATCTAGAGAAGATCTGTGTGGAGGAGTGGGCCAAAATCCCTCCTGCAGTGTGTCCTTCGGATGAGACGTTAAACCGAGGTCCTGACTCTCTGTGGTCATTAAAAATCCCAGGATGTCTTTCGAAAGAGTAGGGGTGTAACCCTCTGTCCATCATGGCCTCCTAATCATCCTCATATACTGATTGGCTTCATCACTGTCTCCTCTCCACCAGTAAGCTGGTGTGTGGTGGGCGTTCTGGCGCAATATGGCTGCCGTCGCATCATCCAGGTGGATGCTGCACATTGGTGGTGGTTGAGGAGATCCCCCCTTCTATGTAAAGCGCTTTGAGTGCCGAGAAAAGCGCTATATAAATGTAATGAATTATTATTATTATTATTATTATTATAAGGTTTCTCTCCAGCGTGAACCCTTAGATGCATGCCAAGGTCCTCCCTCACTGAGGGCATGTGTAGTTATGAGGTTTCTGATGCTGATGCTAGTCTCTCCCTATGGAGGATCCCTTTACCACTCCAGATAAAGCGTTTTCGGGAAATTCGTTTCGCGTACCTACCCCGAAGTGATAAAATAAAATAAAATTCTGTATCAAAATTTATAAGGAAAGCCCAGTACTTTGTTTAGTCTTGGTTTGTAGGGAATTCCAAACCTGCGCACATATATTCAAACGCACAATAACTATAGAACCAATTCTTAATGCGCATGTGAACGCCATCAGTGTTTCTCACAGGTTCGCGTTTAAAGTCTGTGTAGAGAGAATGGTGTCGTCTTAGCGGCCCCTAATTTAATAACAAATGAAACTAACTTTAGCTGGAAAATAACTTTATTAAAGAACCGCTATAAAGCCAAAACAATCTCTGTTACTTTAAATTATACGTTTATTTATGTAAAGCTGCTTTGAAACAATCTACATTGTTAAAAGCGCTATATAAACGAAGATGACTTGACTTGACTTGACTGATGTTTCTCCTCCACTTCGATCAGTCTTTCACATTTATCAAGTCTAAAAAGGAAATAAAGAAAATAGGCAAAAATCAATTCTATTTTGACAAATGTAGAGCAAAAGCCAATGAAATGGAATCAATTGTTTTACATGCACCTGCAGAAATATACACTTGATAAAATTTTGGAGAACAGACAGAAGAAGATCTGTCAATGTGCGTTTGATCATTGTTTGTGTTCAGATATTCAGTAGCGGTCAATAAATTATAAAAGTGGTGAAGTCTGGCAGAGGTAGAGTCCGACTCTTCCCATAAACTCTGACCATCATATCCCATTAGTTTTCCCATCATGAACAAGTGTCATCTGAACATGTTTTCCAGTGCTGCTGCTTCAGTCAGGAAGAGCATGTTAAATAAAGGCCTTTACCAAAAACATCCTGTAAGCCATCCACTGCTGAAAGCCTTTTCCAACTACTTAGAAAAAACTCTGCCAAATGACAATTTCAAACAGGAGGTAATTGAAATAAAAACCTACTTTCATTTACACACATTCCGGTATTCATCCACAGAATCTGGCCTGACCACTTAAACAAGACAGCCGCTAAACGTATCACACTAATGCTGTCCGACTGGATACCACAGGTGGAAAATGTGTCCCGCTACTTGTTCTTTATGGACCCAGTGGAACCGAGTCTGGAGTTTGTTTGGCAGCCGGAGCGAGTCTGGGAATATGTGAATGAACTGAAAGAGGCTAAACAGAGCCGACAAACGATTCAGAAGAACATCAGAAGGTCAGGAATGTTTATCGTTCATGTCACATCCATATAACGCCTTTTAATAAAACATTTTTATTAACTGCTATTTCTTTTTTACTTAGGTTCCTAAAGTGCCACATTGAATTCACAAACCTTTGTCTTGAAGACAACGTCCTCCATCACGACTGTGAGGCCTTCCTTACCTTTATCGCTGATTTGCAGAGTGAAGTCTCAAAGCAAGTGATCAAGGTGACTAGGAAGAGGTTGGCATTTGATTTCATTGCATGTTTGTTCTTAAAGTCCCCCTGTAGTCAATTATTTTATCCCTTAAAATTCATCTTTGATCACCAAAATTATATATTTAAAAGTTTTTTCCTTGAAAAAAACTTTATCATGCCTTAAAATATCTTGAATGTAACTCGACAACCTTGCCTCATTTAGTATGCGCGGTTCTATGAATATGCAAATGAGCCCCGCCTCCACTCACTCAGCTCAGCGATCCACTGGTTGGCGATCACACGTTGATCTGATTGGTTACAAGGTAGTTTGTGACGTCAGAAACACCAGCGATTTCAAAGCGTGTTTTTGAGACTGTCTTTGGTTCACTGCAGTTTTAAGGAGAAAATACTCAGCAATGCTGTCGACTTATGAATTTACACATGATTTGTCTTAAAGCATATTAAAAACACAACATAGACATTTAAACAACATTAAAAGCTGGATTTACACCACAAGTGGACTTTTAAAATGATATAGCAGCGCTTCGGGTGACCCGAGTTCGAGTCCCAGCTCGTGGTCATTTTCCTCTCTCCTCATGTCTCTCCTTTACTGTGCTCTCCATAAAGGCAAAAATGCCCAAAATTTAACTTATATTCACATTATTTGTAGGCGCAGCCATTGTAACTTGAGTGTGTTGAGGCTTCCGGTCTCATCCGCTTCTAGTTATTTTAGTTGTACAAAAGCTGTCTGTTATGCTGCTTGATCAAGTGGTAACCTTTCCCGTCTCTCTGAAACTGCAGTTCATCGACTGGCCTCTAGAGACAGGCTGCAGAAGAGAGTCAATCCCATAAACCCCCATGTCCAACACTACAGCAGAAAAAAATATGTTTACAGCCTGGTACTAAAAGAGGTTTTTATAACTAATTTTGTCCTTCATGACGACTTCATGACGACTCAGCTCTATTAAGAAACATCAGGAAGCTTTCCGGCTCCGGCAACAATCTGACCAAAGCAGAACGCCAGCTTGTGCTGTATTATCTGGAGGCCGTTTTGGTCTCGAAGCACCTCCAGAGGCCTGGAGTCGTACAGCACATGACTGTAAGTGTTTGTCAAGTCAAGTCAGCCTCATTTAGATAGGGCTTTATATAATACAGATTGTTTTAAAGCAGCTTTACAGTGATAACAGGAAAATTAGGATTTAATGATCCAAACAGCTGTACAGCAGATCTAGAAGAAAACAGAGTCATTGTTCAGCTGAAGTTAGTTCGGTGTTGATTCAGGTCTATTATAAAGATCATCAATTATTAATTTAGTTCATTTCATCTATAAAGTACGGTGGCGCATTGCTGCCACATGCTTATTATTTTTTCCATGGAATTATGTTGTAATAAAAAGATGTTATGTGATTTTAACGACATATTTTTCTTGTAATAACTAGATGTTATTACGTTAAAACGACATCTTTTCTCGTAATAACTAGATGTTATAACGTTAAAACGACATCTTTTCTCTTAATAACTAGATGTTATAACGTTAAAATGACATCTTTTCTCTTAATAACTAGATGTTATCTTTTCTCGTAATAACTAGATGTTATAACGTTAAAACGTCATCTTTTCTCGTAATAACTAGATGTTATAACGTTAAAACGACATCTTTTCTCTTAATAACTAGATGTTATAACGTTAAAATGACATCTTTTCTCTTAATAACTAGATGTTATCTTTTCTCGTAATAACTAGATGTTATAACGTTAAAACGTCATCTTTTCTCGTAATAACTAGATGTTATTTTTTCTCATAATAACTAGATGTTATAACGTTAAAACGATATCTTTTCTCGTAATAACTAGATGTTATGTCGTTAAAACAACATCTGTTCTCGTAATAACTAGATGTTATAGCGTTAAAACATCTTTTCTCGAAAAAACGAGATATGTCATTTTACGATATCTTTTCTCCTTAAAACGTTTCCTCGTAATAACTAGATGTTATAACATTAAAACGTCATCTTTTCTCGTAAAAACTAGATGTTATGTCGTTAAAACGACATCTTTTCTCGTAATAACTAGATGTTATAACGTTAAAAAGACATCTTATCTCGTAATAACTAGATGTTATGATGTTAAAACGGTATCTTTTCTCGTAATAACTAGATGTTATAACGTTAAAACGACATCTTTTCTCGTAATAACTAGATGTTATTACGTTAAAACGACATCTTTTCTCATAATAACTAGATGTTATCTTTTCTCGTAATAACTAGATGTTATAACGTTAAAATGACATCTTTTCTCGTGATAACTAGATGTTATGACATTAAAACAACATCTGTTCTCGTAATAACTAAATGTTATAGCGTTAAAACATCTTTTCTCGAAAAAACGAGATATGTCGTTTTACGATATCTTTTCTCCTTAAAACGTTTTCTCGTAATAACTAGATGTTATAACATTAAAACGTCATCTTTTCTCGTAAAAACTAGATGTTATGTCGTTAAAACGACATCTTTTCTCGTAATAACTAGATGTTATAACGTTAAAACGACATCTTTTCTCGTAATAACTAGATGTTATGATGTTAAAACGGCCTCTTTTCTCGTAATAACTAGATGTTATAACGTTAAAACGACATCTTTTCTCGTAATAACTAGATGTTATTACGTTAAAACGACATCTTTTCTCATAATAACTAGATGTTATCTTTTCTCGTGATACCTAGATGTTATGACATTAAAATGACATCTTTATGTCGTTTTAACAATATATTTTCTCGTAATAACGAGACGTTACGTCGTTTTAACAACATCTTTTCTCCTTAAAACGACGTTTTCTCGTAATAAGGACATACTACTGTATGTTGTACAGTGACGCGTAATATGGCTTTATCCACATTAGAGAATTTATATAGCATATCGTGCCTTTATCACACTTTCACGTTTGAAAAGCAGAAGCTAATAGCATACGTAAAATGCCTTCCACTGCCTGTATGGTAAGGTAGAAAAGCTTCCAAATGCGACTGATATACCAGTGCGATTTATCGGGTTTCTCTCAAAAACGTAAGTCTTGGTGCATGTACTCAGGTACGACTTATTTTAAGACAGAAAATAAGTATAGGCTACATTATAAAATTGTGCTTTATTAAAAAGTGCATATATACACCGAGGGATGCGCAATAAAACAATTTTAATGTGTTGTTTGTGTTAATTTGTGTTAATAAAGAAATGTGTTAATTTCTCGCAGCCACACACTAACTTCGCTGTAACAGGCTAATGATGAGGGGTCCTTGGAAACTGTTCTACCTTATAAGGCATATTACAACATATGTCCTTATTAAGAGAAAATATGTAGTTTTAACAAGAAAAATATGTTGTTTTTAGCGACATAACATCTTGTTATTACAAGAAAAGATGTTGTTAAAACATATTACGACAATTGTGCTGTACGAACTAACCTTAAGCAAGACCGGTTACAAGTTGAGCAGGCCACAAAATGTTAGAGATTGGCAACATTTTGGTTTATGGAATTTTTTTTTGTTGGTAGACTCATATTTTGAACTTGTTTTTTGCAGGTTGGTGAATGGTTAAGCAGGAAAAGTGGACATGTTGCTGTAAAGCTGAAGGCCACCGCACGGCTGGCGACGTTTACCCTTTCCGAGGAGCAGGAAATGGTATGATTATGTGACACAAAATTTTCATAACAGCTCACTTTGGATCTATAAGAACCAGAGCTCACAGAACATGTTTCTTTTCCAGTGGTTTGAAATGTATTTTAGAAATGTTCGCCCTGTAATGGTTGGTCAGAAAAGCTCAGACAACCTGGAAGAAACCAACCAGGAGAGATTCTTCATCTCTTCCACGGGGAAACCCATTTATAAGGTCTCCAATGATGTAGAAAAACTTCATCTAAAGTGAACAACCTTAGGTTGAAGAATCAAACCATGCAGTTTGAGGTAGATGCCATGCTGAAGTTGTGTTGCAGGTATAAACTCCCCAACGTCACCAGATGTGTGTCTCAAACGGCAAGAAAACTGAGAGACATGCAGGAAACTACTGCTTCAAGGTATAACATCAACGCTATAGAGATCTTTTTATCAAATTTATGAGTCGTACAATTCTGAATAAATTTAGATTTTTTTGTTTAAAATAGAGATCATGATTTTCTCGTGATTCTGAACAAAACAAAATAACTTTACTAGAGTTTCTGACAAAATGTTGCTGCAGTCTATTTAAAATGTATTTAATTTGAATAAAAAAAAAACTCTAATCGGTTTGAGTGAATGATTCAACGACTCACTTCACTTGTTTTGTCCTGGATGAATCAGTGTTTTTGAGGAATCTCTTGAATGAATGATTCAATGACAAACAGTCTTCTGGTGTAACGATGTCATTGATGCAATCTTTATTTGAAGCGTCAAGTTGCTTTCAAAAGTTGATTTGATCGCTATCATAGACATCAGTGTTTATATCTGAACTATACACTTTCATCCCAGGACCTCTGTGATCATATAAACGACTGTAAGACAGAAATAATGAGACTGTGTGTTTGAAAGGGCAGCAGCTCTCTCTGAATGGAGGACAGCGAGGTCCTGCTGTTCATCGCCTGTCGGCACATAAAGGAGAACGAACAATTGAGGTACGACTATGGATCAAACAAGAAGTCTTTCGCTGGGGAAGATCTGGACTTGTTATGGGTCTAAATCTGTGGATTTCTCTGAGAAACCTCTTGTGGATTCAGTTTCTTTGGAGAAGATTAATATTTTACTTTATTTTACTTTCGTGATGTCTTTTTCTGATTTAAATTTGTTCAACTCTAAATATGTTATTCCAACTATAAATACTTGATTCCACATCTTGTGTTCATTTTTCATTGTTCATTATTTGCCAGTGCTTCTGATCTGATATTTCTGATGGAAATATCTTTCAGCAGCGCAAGCTCCACATAATGACGTAAACAGTGTGTGCATGTAGGTTGCATTATTATTGCCCACCTTTTTCAGCGCCGTTTGTTCCGGAAGTATTTTTTCCATTCATTTCTGCCATAGGGATTCACATTACAAACTTTGATTTGAATCAAAAAAGTGTTTGAGAAAAACACAAAGGCACAAGACTAAAGAGAAGAAAAATGCTGACAGTTTTTTCAAATTGCTCACACACTATAAGTGGAACTTGAGGCTCACTCAGTGAAACTATCACTCATGTACTAATCTTCAGAGCAAGTCTGCAAAACTGCAAGCACATTATACGCTTTCACTCCGTTTAAAACTGAAACCACATCCTCTTGCACTGATTGAAGAATTCATCTTCCAGAATCTGGCCGTAAGTAAGCAGTCGATCTCCTACCTTGACGTCCGTTTGGCAGAGATGGACTAAAAAT